>NC_057738.1:42617954-42619706 GCF_004010195.1 Chiloscyllium plagiosum
CTTTCTCACATTCACAACCCCCAACCCAGACAGACACACACACAGACAGACAAAGACCCAAATGCACACATATATTTTGTGGGGTGAATTTGTACTTTCAGGGTTACATTGTACTTTGCTCAAAAACTGCATGCATTCATGTAAAACTCCGTTATGTCGCTTTTTAGATTTGAATCAATCTAAACATCATGGCATAGACAGAGAACACGGGGGGCCAACACCTTCAACATATTGTCTAGCTATCACCATTGTTAACAGCTAACCCGAGAATGCAACTTGTTAAAAAAAGGTTTTGTGATTTACACATGAAAGAAGTGAAACTATCACTGTATTCTAACAGATGAAAGGCTTAACAGACCATCAATTTTTCAATGTATAATTTCAGTTACATCACACTGTAAATTTTTGCTATAAATTCTGTGGGTTAGGATTGAGCACTCCACAATCACCTGATAAAGGAGCGACGCTCCGAAAGCTAGTGCTTCCAATTAAACCTGTTGGACTATAAACTGGTGTTGTGTGATTTTTAACTTTTAGAATTGTTACAATTGTACAGCATATTTGATATTTCTAACCCTCAGCTTCACATCTGAGAATCTGTAGCAGAGCCATTGTTTTGATCACAGTTTTTGAATAAATAAGGAAATTGTAATGATTGCAACCAGGTGGATGCCATTGACTATGAGATCCTTGATAGAGGCTGTTAATCTGGTCCAATCAGGAAGTGCAATATTAATAGGGGATTTCCATCGCTTTTTTGGTAACTAGTTCCTGAACTGGCTGATCTACACAGCCAATGTGTTACTATTATTCCTTTTTGAGGACTGATTTCTCAACTGGCTGACCACACAGTCAGTGCACACTGTTCCATTTTAGTTCTCATTAGGGAACTGCTGCTTTGTTATTTCACTGGCTGATTATAGTCGGGGAGAAGAAAAACATAACCAGGGGATTTAGAACATCCTCAGTTCAGCGACTGACCCTGAGCTGGCTGGCCACAGCCAGTGGACTGTGCACAAATAAATGAGGGGTGACTTGGTGATGGGATACCGGCCTCTGAGCAGCTACTTCAGACAGAAAAGAAGAACAACTCAGAGGAGAGATAGCAGGACTTGCAAATGGACGAGCTGGTCGTACTGGATCTCCAGTTTGAAGGTTACAAGATGATTGGACTCTTGTGACAGTGGTCAGAATGTCCAGGTACAAATCCATCTGTTCCAGAGGCATATCGTGACATAGTTGAACCAAATGATTGAAAACATCTGCAGGATGAATTGGACCAGATTCTGTCATTCACTTGTTTTGCACATAGTGTATTCTGAGGAAGGAAGGATCTTATTTTGAGAATGTCTGGTAATTGTTGTGGTTCTGTTCGCTGAGCTGGGAATTTGTATTGCAGACATTTCGTCCCCTGTCTAGGTGACATCCTCAGTGCTTGGGAGCCTCCTGTGAATCGCTTCTGTGATCTTTCCTCCGCCATTTGTAGTGGTTTGAATCTGCTGCTTCCGGTTGTCAGTTCCAGCTGTCCGTTGCAGTGGTCGGTATATTGGGTCCAGGTCGATGTGCTTATTGATTGAATCTGTGGATGAGTGCCATGCCTCTAGGAATTCCCTGGCTGTTCTCTGTTTGGCTTGTCCTATAATAGTAATGTTGTCCCAGTCGAACGCATGTTGTTTGTCATCTGCCCGTGCGTCTACTAAGGCTAGCTGGTCGTGTCGTTTCGTGGCTAATTGGTGTTCATGGATGCGGATC
>NC_057738.1:42620153-42634459 GCF_004010195.1 Chiloscyllium plagiosum
TGGCACTCATCCACTGATTCAATCAACAAGCACATCGACCTGGACCCAATATACCGACCACTGCAACGGACAGCTGGAACTGACAACCGGAAGCGGCAGGTACAAACCACTATAAATGCCGGAGGAAAGATCACAGAAGCACTTCAAAGGAGGCTCCCAAGCACTGAGGATGTCACCTAGACAGGGGACGAAACGTCTGCAACACAAATTCCCAGCTCAGCGAACAGAACCACAACAACGAGTACCCGAGCTACAAATCTTCTCACAAACTTTGAATGTCTGGTAATATTCCCAAAATATGTTCATTATGCATGTGAAAAAAAACACACTGGACCCCTGTGATGTCAGTCCCATTCACTTGTATTTTTTGTGTCTATATGGGCACTGCCATGTTTTTTACTGACAGAATGTTTCAGTGAGAGTAGCACGCATGGAACATCTTGCCTACACCTTCTAGGATGTCAGGAGAAACATCTTCTAATATAATGTTTCTCATAACAAGTGGTTGCCTTGAAGCCGTTTATACTCAATGCAACAATCTTGAAACACAGTCACTATTATCACATGAGGAGTGCTGTACATGCTAATTAACCAGTCTTCTCTCACTAATTCAGTGGCAGGAGATTTTCCATTGCTGATAGTATGAGATTCCAAAATATGTTCCTGTGAAGATTACCTCCTTGGGTAAAGACTGCTGCTTCTGGCAGTGGAGTGGACTCACTCTCCAAGAAAAAATAATTACATTAAAGAGGACAGAAGAGAGAGCAAGAAGAGACAATACTTGTAATTCTGTATTTATTTATAATACAAATATCTGCAGGATAAATATTTTCTGCCCTCCCACATGTGGGGACCACTTTACACGTTCCTGCAAATGTTGGTTCAAAAAAAGTTTATTAATTACATTAAATGTTCGAGATAAAGCATTCTCATCGCATTAACGAGGTTAGCCAATTCCAGTACAGCAAGAATCAGCACCGAATCTCTTCAGTGACATAAACAAAGGAAAGAAAAGGTCAACTAATTATGCCTTTTGCTTGAATTCAAATCAAATGATTTGTACAATCCAACTTAACATATTAGCTCTCTGGTATATTAAATTATTAGTTTAAAACATGAATTGAATAGAATAAAGTGCACAATGCATCAGAATAATAAACTTACTTTGAGGTTTTAACTAAAGCATTGTTGAGTTGAATTCTTATTGGCAGTCCCTTCTGTCCATTTAAAAGAATCCTGGGCTGGGGCGGTTATTTTATGGAGAGGTAGCAAACTGTTTGACTGGGAGGTGGAGGTGGAAGTGAGGGTCATGAGCTTCTGATAAACCAGGGCACCTCCCCAGGGATAGCCTCCACATTCCCCTCTGCCCTTGGCTGTCCATTCCAGGATAATATTGAGACTGTCTCAGCTTGTTATGGGGTGGGGGGAGCTCAGGTGTGGGTGAGAAGCGCTGGACACTTTGCTGACCTATTGCTTGTGCCCACCTCTCCCCATTCCCAACTCTCCTCCCCCCTCCCCGTCACTAAAATGCAAAATGTAAAATCCAGCCTTCAAGTTCTCCTGCGTTTGCTAATGTCGCATGAGACTGCTTCATGGTAGAGATGGTGTGCAGTTTGGGAGAAAAGTTTCCACACCTCAATGTAAACCTTTGGCTGAACCTCTACCTGAAATCAGCTCAGTGTCATTTTGTTAATCTTTGTGAAGCTAATGACTGTGTTTTTATATATTTTTAATTGTGGACTGAAATGAGAAAAGACAGAGCAATGCATTGAGTACAGGAATTGGGAAGTCATGTTAGGGATGTACAGGACATTGGTTAGGCCACTGTTGGAATATTGCAAGCAATTCTGTTCTCCTTATCGGAAGAATGTTGTGAAACTTGAAAGGGTTCAAAAAAGATTTACAAGGATTTTGCCAGGTTGGAGGATTTGGGCTAGAGGGAGAGACTGAATAGGTTGGGGCTGTTTTCCTTACAGTGTCAAAGGCTGCGGGGTGACCTTAAAGAGGTTTATAAAATCATGAAGGGCATGGATAGGGTTAATAGGGAAGAGTGAGTATGCCAGGGCCGGAGTGTCCAAAATGAGAAAGCACAGTTTAAGTTGAGAGGGGAAAGATTTAAAAGGGATAAAAGGGACAACTTTTTCATGCAGAGGCTGGTGAGTATGTGGAATGAGCTGCCAGAGGAAGTGGTGGAGGCTGGTACAATCACAACATTTGAAAGTCATCTGGATGGGTCTATGAATAGGAAAGGTTCAGAGGGATATGGGCCAAATGCGGGCAAATTTAGGAGATCTGGGCGACACTTGAAGGACAAGTTTGATCAAATGGCCTGTTCCATGTTGTGCAACTCTATTTTTCTAACTGTTTTAAAGCAAGTGATTGGAAGGATGGCTGCACAATTTGGAAGCAAGTAACTTGATCTTCACTATGAACATTGTTTCCACAGCTGTGGGTTATAGCTGTGGCTTCAGACAAATTGGAGCTGAGGAGTGGTGTGTAAATGGAGCTTTGGTTGGCACCAAGTGGTAGATTGGTATCTAGTCAGTAGCCCACAAACCAATGTCAACAATCTTCTGTCAACCAACATTTATATTTGGTTCTTGGGTAATGGAAAGCTTGGGCAGTGAACAAGAAACAGAGAAGCCTTCAAACCACCACAAGTATGTGTGCTGCTTGCTCCCTGAAGTAAAAGCCACTTTGAATTTGACAGAAACAATAGTTTATCTTTCCTTCAGCAGTTGCTGCAAACTGTGACTTTAAACCAATAGGTGAGAGACATTTTTCTCAGTGAACTTTGGGCCTTCTGCAAACTAGTGGAAGCATCCAGAGGAGGACAACTGAGAAAAAGCAGAAGAATCATAAAAATCAACTCAGCCTGGATTGAAAACAGAAATCACTAAATGGCTCTCTAATCTTCCTTCAATCAGATGGGACCAATAATGCCCAGTTTTCCCAAATTGAACCAATTTTACATATCATATTCTTTATATCTTAGGGTGTGGTCAATCCAAAATATTCAATTGTGCATGAAAATGTTATTATACAGTTACTTCATGTCCAACAAAAACAATTAAGCAAGTTTTCAACTCCATTGATCCATTCATGGAAAATATTTAGCACAAGGCCCTGGAATCATGGGAATTATTATCCCCAGATCATTTGACTATCCCTGTCTGGAAGTTTCCCTGTAACACATACAGAAGGAGGCTTAGGTTTTGCAAACATTAGACAAAGTAGCAGCTTTGAGTCAGGATACAGGCGAGCAAAGATTGAAACCAAATCACCTGACTGTGAAAATTCTGAGAGATATATTAATCTATCACAGTAAGGCCGTTCATATCTACAACCTGGAGCAGAGATCCTAATTCACTGCCCTGCTCTGTCTAGATGATGTTAAACTGACACCACATTCACCTTCTTTCAATCCAATCATCATCGTCTGTCCCTCACTAACGAGTATGTCTGTCCACCCAGGAAGTTCCGTGTCACTGGCCATGGGTTCTGTGTGGCCAATGATCCTGATCCAAGAGTCACATCTCTGAAGAGGTGTTTCCAGAAGGTGGAATTGGTCCTCAACCTTGAGATTATTACCAATCCTTTCTCTAGTTCTTTTTCAGTAATTTCTCTTGCCAACGTGTGTTCTTAAGGAACCGTTGCCCTTTATAACAGGGATCTCCAGTGGTGAGCTGACTCGGTAAAATGAAAATACCAACTGCAGCCAATCTTGCATCTTTTAATGAGACTCCATCAATAAAAGCACCTCACTGGCAATTTGTGGAGCAGTGATAGTCTCGCTAGCTCTGCAGCTGGAAGCCTGGGTTCAAATCCTACCTGCACCAAATGGGTGTTAAAAAACATCTCTGAACAGATTGGTTAGGAAAATCTCGAGAACCAGCCCCGAGCAGTTGGCAGGCTTCCCCTTCAGAGCCCTGCTATTGACTTAATCAATGGAAGCTCCAGAGCAGCTCTTCCTTCGAATGTTCAGGTCATGTTGTTGTGCTTCTGCTGCTCTGTATTCCTCTGCTGTCTGTACTATGCTTCCCCCTTGGATCTCTTGCTCATTACTCCTTCTCATTTGCTTGCACAACAGTGACTACAAAAACAGAAAAATGCTGGAAAAATTCAACAGGTGTGGCAGCATCTGTGAGGAGAAATCAGAGTTAATATTTTGGCTTGAGTGACCCTTCCTCAGAACTAACCAAAATGTAACTCTGATTTCTCTCCAAAGTTGTTGCTAGGCCTGCTGAGTTTTTCTAGTAATTTCTGTTTTTGTTTCTGATCTACAGCATCTGCAGTTCTTTCATTTTTTACAACAGCAACTACCTTTGAAGGAGGGCTTCATTGACTGCAGAGTGTTAGGAGGGGACATAGAGAAAGATGCTATTTAAATGCAAGTTCTTTCTCCATTCTTTTATGCTGATATTCTCCTTTCTCCGGCACATATAAGATAATCTGAGGGTTAGATCGGGTGGACAGTGAGAGCTTTTTTCCAAGGATGGTACTGGCTAGCACGAGGGGACATAGCTTCAAATTAAGGGGTGATAGATATAGGACAGATGTCAGAGGTAGTTTCTTTATTCAGAGAGTAGTAGGGGCATGGAACACACTGCCTGCAACAGTTGCAGACTCGCCAACTTTACGAGCATTTAAATGGACATTGGATAGGCATATGGACTAGAATGAAATAGTGTAGGTTAGATAGGCTTCAGATTGGCTTCACAGGGCAGTGCAAAATCGAGGGCCAAAGTGTCTGTATTGTGCTGTAATGTTCTATGTTCTACACCAAAATGTCCACCCATTAATAGAATTTGCCATCTGTTATGTGGATAGTAAGCTATTAAGGTGAAATACATTAGTCCCTGGGTGATTGTTATAAAGGGATTAGATCCAGGTCAATCCAACTCATATTGATTACTTCCAATCATTGACAAGGGGGCTTTTGTGGTGTAGTGGTAGTGTCACTATCTCTGAGCCAGTAGACCCAGATTCAAGTCCTCTCTGCAGACGATGTATGACATAACATCTCTGCTGCAATTTTTATTGTTTCATTTTGCTTCTTGTCAAAACATCAATATTGAGATGATTGGTGATTGCAGATTTTTGTTCTTTAATTAACCTGCTCATTTTCCAATTTGCAGACATCTCAGGCTCCATAATTCAGTGGTTAATGCAGTGATCTGGTAGAAAAAAAACCGATGTGTTCAGATCTCACTGGGGCCTTTGAAGAACTTTATAGGCTGATACGGTGGCTCAGTGGTTAGCATTGCTACCTCACAGCATCAGGGACCAGAGTTCAATTCTACCTTCAGGTGGGAGACAGTGAGTCTGCTGATGCTGGAGATCAGAGTTGAGAGTGTGTCGCTGGAAAAGCACAACAGGTCAGGCAACATCCGAGGATCAGGAAAATCGACATTTCGGACTGGATCCCTTCATCAGGAATGGCTGATGATACTCTTCAGGTGACAGTGTGGAGTTTTCAGATTCTTCCCTTGTCTGCATGGGGTTCCTCCTTGTCTGCATGTTCAGGTTAGGTGGATTGGCCATGCTAAATTACTCATAGTGTCAATGGATGTGCAGACTAGGTGGATGAGCCATGGGGAATGCAAGGGGAGGTGGGTCTTGGCAGGATGCTCTTCAGAAGAGGGTGACGTAGATTTGATGGCTGAATGGCCTGCTTCCAGGTTATTGGGATTCTATGACTGACTAAATTTAACCACATTCACTTTTCCTGCATTGAAATTCTTACCTTTGCATCTATGTCAGGTAAAGTTTTGTCTTATCAAATAACACAGCAGCCAGCTAATCTTTGTATTCCCAGCGATTTCATCTGACAAAAGATTCGTTATTCAGTAAACATCATAAATTATAACTGGTCCAGATAAGCTTAAGAGATCAGTAAGAATCCTTTATAAGTTTACTTAGTGTGTTATATGAGACAGATTTTAAATTTACAGTTCTACAATTAATCAAAGCTGACATTGAAACTAGCAGTCTTTCAGAAATGAGGAAGATTCAGTTAAAATGGTAAATTATCACAGAAAGGTGAAACTGTGCTTGTCTTGTACCATGTAATGAAGGATAAAACATCAGTGAATCAGGAAGCTGTCACTGGACTTCAGTAATCTGGTTTCCCATTGGAGAAAGTTGAATTCTTGGGGAGTGAGTTCTGTTTGTAAACCAAATGTTATCGCAATCACTACAGTCTATAACCCTTTTAAAACTGTACTTCAAAGCTGTGGGAAGGAAGCAGCTCAGTAATTCAAAAATGGCACAGTCTCATTGGAGCAGTGACTTTGTAACTGGGCATTCATTATATTATCGGAATAAAATTTCACAACATCACAGACTTGGAAATTTCTGTTAGCAGCATATTTCCAGCTAATGGTTGTGATGATGTAAAAGAGTACTAAGTCCATTAAAATTACACATAGCAACGTCTACACCTCTGGTATCTTTGTAATGCTTAGAATTGCCTCATAACTTGCCTGTTAATTATCATGCTAATTCACTGCAGCCAATTAAGTGACTCCTACAAGATAACACAGACAGGTTAAAATGCCAGAGTGTGGGAAATGTACAGCACAGAAGATTGAATCTAAAGAGAACATCAGTGCCATGTTTGTCAGTGACTCTTCATTGCGGTTCTCTGATCTGACATGTCATCAAAAATATGAGGCCATAATTCTACCTTAACATCAAATGATCTTAATGTATGTTTCCACCTTTATTTCCTGTGAATTGAAGCAATGAAATTAGAAAATGTGATTTTGCAGTGACTTGTTCATTAAAGTGAATCGATCTGAATAGCAGATAAATGTAGAATTAATATTCTGATTTAGTGGATTGGGAATTCAGATATGTGAAATGTCTTGACTTGGTAAGATCTGCTCATGAATTAACAGGAGCTTCACCAGCTCACATAAAGTCTTGCAAAACATGGTCACTTGATTAAATATACCAGTAGGAATTTGAGATGGTTCCATTGAACCTGAGGAAGTTCGTTATGAAACTCAATAAACCAGCAAGGGGCACATAAAGATTGTGGTAACAGTAGGAATAGATTGAATGTTCATTATTAAACCATAAGTTTCAGTGCTCATTCTCTTTGGTAGCATCCAGTATTATGGGATACCATAAATTCCCAGCTTTTTTAATGCTTCTGTTGAATCAAGTGATGTACGTTTTGTGTGAAATGTTCTATATTCTGCAGATTATGATGGTTAGTGCCCATTCTGTTTCACACCAGGATGTCTCTAAAATAGTCTCACACCATTCTGTAGAAACCAGTTAATTAGGTAGACCACAAGTTGACAGAGATAAAAGTGAACTCCTTTTCTGACTGGGAGTCATTTTAATTGAAAGTAGGGCTTCCATCAGAACACAAGGGTACCAGGAACATTCTTTGCCGGAAGCACCATTGTATTTTTCTTCTATTGCCAGTGAAACATGCATAACCTTTCAGCAAACATACACCTGGAACTTCAACTAGCCTGTTAATCAGGGCACAACATGTGTAGGTCTTAGTAATACAGAATTAGATTTTCATAAATCAAAGGAAAATCAAAATACTGCAGATGCTCGAAATCTGAAATCAAATTAGAAATACTCAGGAGGTCAGGCCGCATTTGGGAAGAAAGAATCATCATATCAGTGAATTTTACCAAATGTATTTGAAAGGTAAACTTCAAAAGAACTGCAAATGTCAAGGAGAAAGTGAGGACTGTGGATGCTGGAGCTCAGAGTCAAGAGTGTAGTGCTGGAAAAGCACAGCAGGTCAGGCAGCATCCAATGAGTAGGAGAATCAACGTTTCGGGCAAAAGCCCATCATCAGGAATGAGCCTTGTGGGTTAGGGCTGAGAGATAAATGGGAGGGGGTTGTGGATGGGGGAGAAGGTAGCTGGGAAAGCGGTAGTGGATGAAGGTGAGAAAGAAGGTAATAGGTCAGAGTGGGGAGTGATGGATGGGTCCGGAGGGCGGTGCCAAGTTGGAGGTTTGGATAATGTGGCAGAAGGGGAAATGATGAAGCTGTTGGAATCCACATTTATTCCGTGTGGTTGCAGAGTCCCAAAGCAAAATATGAGACCTTCTTCCTCCAGGTGTCGGGTGATGACGGCTTGGCAATGGAGGAGGCCCAGGACTTAGATGTCATTGACGGAGTGGTGGGGGAGGGAGTTGAAATGTTTATCCATGGGGCAGTGGGGTTGGGGGGTGCAGGTGCCCCAGAGACATTCTCTGAAACAATTTACAAGAAGGCCTCCTGTTTCCCTGATGTAGAGTGGACCACACCGGGTGCAAAGGATGCAGTAGATGACATTGCAGATGTCATAAATCAGAAACAAAAATAGAAATTGCTAGAAAAGCTCAGCAGTTCTGAGGCAGAGTCACTAGACTCGAAATATTACCTCTGATTTCTCTTCACAGATGCTGCCAGACCTGCTGAGCTTCTACAGCAATTTCTGTTTTGTTTCTGAAAGGCAAATTCATTGGATCAAGTGGAACAATTATTGCACATTGCTAAATAGTATTCATTGAGACGAAAACACAGATTAATTAATTAATGGACACACCACTGGGAAGGTGAAACTTGAACCCAGACTGTCGAGTCCAGAGATAGAGGCACTAAAATTGCACCATGAGTCTACACTCATTGCACCCCCTGGAGTGGAAAATTGGGCTGATGCAAAAAAAATTAGTCCCTGATCCTGACTAATAGAGTCAGATTGGCTAAGTATAAAATCAACATTCCTGTGAGCTTCTACTTGATGATTAGAATCGAATTACCCCCAGTGTTTTAGGTCAATAAACTCTTGTCAAGTCACGTTAAAGTTACCTTATTATTCAGGCATGCTTCGGGGCACAGAGTCTTCATTAGACTTATTAATAGGTTTGCGACCAACTGGCTTTCCCATCAAATACTCTGTTGAGAATTCCACGTGCTACTTCATTAGAAAAGTAAAATTGCGCTAAAAATGGACAATGACTTTTGGGATTTTCCAAAGGTCATTCCTCACATTGATACAAAAGGAAGAATACTGAGGCCATTAGCTCAGGCAAAAGTGGTACTGCTACTTTGTGGCTTTTGCTGAAGGTTATATTATTCTGAACATGGTCTGGTTAACAGTGGAATTGAAGTAGGTTTTAAAATCACAGGTCTTTGACTTTTAGCAGCCCGATGTTTCACATTCTATGCTGCTTCCTTTGCTCTCTGTTCCAGTTATTTAACTCTTGTTCATTATTACAAATGTCAAATGTATAATTTTATTGCACCACAGGCAACATGTCAGCCTCTTCTATGACTCTGGTAATTTTGTTTAATCGGCAGAAATGAATGTTAAACAGAAACTAATATCATCCCTTGAGTAATGATACAAAATCCTTCACTGACTGCTGATTTCTTTTAAATGATGATTGTGGAATAAGACACTTAAGGACCTTATCCGTGAATTTTATTAATATCTCTATCACCACATATGTAGCACTAAAATTAAAGAACAGCAGTCACTAATTGCCCTAGCTTTCTTTCTTTTCATCTTTGCTCTCCCTTAACTTTCTGTCTACTTTCTTATTAGCAGCTTATTAGCAGAAAAGAACATGCCTCATCAGGTTTATTGATGAAAAATACTCTATTAGTTAATAATCTAACAACAAGGGGACATTAGCAACCAGTGAACAGAAATGGCATCATTGAATTTGAGATCTCAAAATATGTTTGGTAAAACGAAGAAGCATCAATTAGCCAAGGTTTTAAATTTACCAAGTTGAGCTTTGATTGGATAAAGCTGAAATTGACCCCTTGTGGACTGGGCAAAACCATTAATGAGTGAACCACAGTTGAAAATGAGAGGTAAGAAAAGTTTTTAGTAGAATATAATTCTATGATGATCTATGAACACAGGAATACTGAAACATATTACTTATGATGAAATAAAGCTACACATTTGATATTTAAAATAATGAACAAGTGTTACCTTACTGGAGCACAGAGCAAAGAAGAATCATAGAATGTGAAACATTGGACTATCAAATGTCAAATGTCTGTGAATAAAAATAATATTTAATTTCCACCAACACAAACTATGTGCTGCCAAAAGGCAAAGGTTGCACTTGTATAATTGAATATCCTTGGTCTAAAAGGAGAAATGAGAAATAATATAAAATCAAGTGACAGCACATGAATTAATGCAAATGACAGCAATGATTGGAGGAATTGCAAAGGGACACCAGAAATTTGAGAGAGACAAAGCAAGAAAAGGAGAAATAACTTCTGAAGGATGTCAACAACAATGAAGAATTTTACAAGTATGCAAAGATCAAAAAAAGAGAGCTAAGAGTAATGATGAAACAAAAGTCAGATGTAGCTGATTTTACAAGTGAAAGTTTGCAAATGTCTTTCTATTTAAATACTTACTTGAGTTCACAGTAGAGCTGGGGGATAAGGTAGCCAGAGGCATAAGGGAAACTAAATATAAATCAAAGAGAGGAAGATATTATATTTAATATGAGGCAATAATACAGAGGATATAATGAGATTAAACAAATCTCTTTGTTTTAATCATTTCCAGCTCAAGTTATTGAAAGAAATAGGTGAGGAAATTGTAAGGGTAATTGTGATTACCATCCAGTTTGAATTTAAGATAAAAGGTTTAAACATTTTCTAAATGAGAAGAACAGAGGATTACCAGACACAGAGAGATTGAGGGGACTGAGTACAGAAATTATTAAAAACTCATGGACAGGTAGGTGATGATGTTCTTATTGAATATCCTTATCCTTCTCAATGATTCTCATATTCTTCATTTGTGTGAGGATCAGACGGACCTCTGGTCTAACTTGAGTTTTATAAATCTTAGAGATGACATTCCTGCTTTTGCATTCAGTACCTCTATTTACAAAACCCAATATTCCATATGCTTTGCTCGGTACTTTATCACTATCTCTTCGGGACTTTGAAGATCTAGATATAGGAATCTTCAAATCTCCTTCTAAACCCTTAAGATTGGTAAGATTTTGTCTGTATTGCCTCTTCCAATCCTTTCCCAAATCCCAAATAATAACAATGATATTGCTATGTTAACCTTCATCCCACCAGCTCTTTACTTAATGATTTCAAAGGTATCTATGGTCTTGCAAAATATTGGGTGCACGTTGCCTTGTATCTTGACTTTAGCCATTGTGGTAGTTTATCATTTGTCCATACTTGTTCAATGACAGACGTACTCTTACTAATCCCTGCTGCCACAGAGTCATAGAACAAAGAAAGAAGCCCTTCATCCCATCACGTCTACCCTCGTTAGAAAAAATGCCTAACTATTCTAATTCATTTCCAGCACTTGTATGCTGTGGTTACACAAATGCTTCTTCTAAATGCTTCTTCAACGTTGGAGGCTTTCACCTCCACCACCTTTACAGGCAGTGAGTTACAGATTTCCACCATCGTCTGGCTGAAAAGATTTTCCTCACATCTCCTCTAAATATTCTGCTTCTTACCTTCAATCTATATTCCCGATCATTCATCCCTTCATCAAGGGGAAATAGTTCTTCCTGTCTACACTATCAATAACCATCGTAATTTTATACATCTCCATCATGTCCCCTCTCAATCTCCTCTGCTCTGGGGAAAACAATCCCAGTCTGCTCAATTTCTCTTCATAATTGAAACTCTCCAGTGAAGGCAACATCCTGATAAATCATATCCTTCTTATGATATGGATTCCAGAACTGCACACAATACCCTACTTGTGTCCTAACCAATATTTTAAACAATTCCAGCATCACCTCCCTGCCCTTAAACCCTATGCCTGGACTAATAAAGGTGCGTATACAATAGCCCTTCTTAACTGTTTAACCACCTGTCCTGATGAAGGCCTTATGCCTAAAACATTGACTCTCCTGTTCTTCAAATGCTGCCTGACCTGCTGTGCTTTGCTAGCACCGTGCTTTTCAACACCTATCCTGATACTTTATAGGACATGCACATCAAAGTCTCACTGGTCCATGATGCTTCCATGGTCCGACTGTTCATCATATATTCCCACACCTTGTTTTTCTTGCACAATTGCATCACCTCATATTTATCCAGATTGAATTCCATTTGCCACTGATCAGTTCAGCTGATCAGACCATCTATATAATCTTGTCGTCTAACATTATCCCCTTCACTATTTACCACTCCACCCATTTTTGTGACATCTTCAAATTTACTCCTATCAATCCTCCAACATTCAAGTCCAAATCATTTATATAAATCACAGACAGCAAGTACCCCAATATTGAATCCTGTGGGACCCAATGGATACAAACTTCCAGTCAGAAAAATACCCCTCAATCATCAACTTCTACTTTTGCCACTCAATCAACTGAGGATTCAATTTGTTATCAATTAACTTTTACTATCGGTCTCACACATGGGACTTTATCAAAAGCTTTGCTGAGGTCCAAGTAGACTATATCAAAAGCATTGCTTTCATCACACACTTGGTCACCTCTTTGAAAGAACACTGGAATACTGTTATTGGAATAATTAGTTAGTTTCACCCAGTCTTGTGTAATATAATGTGACTCAGAGGATTTTTGTATTCGCCTTCCACAATAACAGACATAGTCATAATTGGATAAATATGACAGTGGACTCTGGAATTATATCATGGCTGTTTTCCTTCTCATACACCGCAGCTCACTCTCTGACTGAATATAATACTTAATCGTCCTGCTCGAAAACATCAAATTCTGTAACACATCTGTCATAATAACTCAAAACTCTCAAACCAGCTTTTGGCCAATTAAAACTCCACCTGATGCATAGCTGCAACTTGGAGTTTCATCATGGTCTGCAGCATCATTGCTAATCTACTGCACACCATCTCAATAGACTAATCTTCCCACAGGTAGGGGATTTTGACTGGAATTAGGGAGCATTCAAATGGTTGGTGACTACCATATTAGGAGCACCCAAATTTCTGACTGAGAGATTTTTTTGATTCAGTCACTGTGGTCTGGATCTCTTTAAAAACCTCTTTAGCATCCCCGATGCAGAATGATTGTACAATCTGTAACTATTTCTTTCTATTTCTTTCTGCTGTTTATGAGAACCTTCCTCATCAGATTGACCTGATGCAAAAGCTTGACCTGGATTTTAGTGTCCTTTAGGCATCCTAAAAAAGTATCTTTTAGGTTGACTTTTAAGCTTTCACTTTACTCACAACATTGAGATCATCTCTTTAGCTTCACAATGTAAATGCGAACAATCTGACTTGGTACCTGTCTCCATTAATGAAACATAACTCTCAATGCAATCACTTTTTTCATTGTGGCATTGTATTAAGTCTAAAATCTCAATAGTATTTCATCACACTGGGGTCTGGCAGGCAACATGGACTGAACCACTTTCAGTCTAACATGTAATCTTTATATATCAATCCTTCTTTGTTTGAATCGAATTCATCGTTGACCCCAAATATTTCTTTTGCGCTATTTTCAATTACATACCATTGGAACACAAGAATGGGAACACGTCATTTTGACCCTTGAGCCTGTTCTGCCATTCAGTGAGATCATGGCTAATCTGTGGCCTAACTCCATATACCTGTGCTTTACCCACATCACTTAATACCTTTACTGAAGAACATTTATTCATCTCAGGTTGAAAACTTAAAATCTTATCCAGCACCCACTACTATTTGTGGGAGAGTGTTCCAAATCTCTCTCACCCTTTTTATGTAGAAGTGCTTCCTAACATCTCTCCAGAGTGGTCAGGCCCTAATTCTCAGACTATGTCCCTAGTTCTAGAATCTTTAACAAGTGGAAATACTTTATCTTATACCCTGACTTTCATGTTAATTTCTTGAAAACTTCAATCAGATCTCCCCTTAGCCTTCTAATTTCTAGAGAAAACAGGCCTAATTTGTGTAATCTCTCCTCAAAACTTAACTGACTTAATGTACCTGAATGTAATGAACGCATAAAGAAATTTTTCAAATCACTCAAAATGTCTTCAAATTCTACATCAGGAGTTCCATACATGGATCATGATGGCCATCAGTTCTTAACTCCTGTCAGTGGCGACTCCTGGCTTGTAGGCTCGATGGGTGGACTCCGAGAACATAGAACATATAGAAAAATACAGCACGAACAGGCCCTTCGGCCCACAATGTTGTGCCGAACATTTGTCCTAGCTTAAGCACCCATCCATGTACCTATCCAATTGCCGCTTAAAGGTCACCAAAGATTCTGACTCTACCACTCCCACAGGCAGCGCATTCCATGCCCCCACCACTCTCTGGGTAAAGAACCCACCCTAACATCTCCCC
>NC_057738.1:42636533-42718411 GCF_004010195.1 Chiloscyllium plagiosum
ATGACATCCTTCCCTGACAGCCTATGCTCCCAACTTATGCTCCTCAGGTCCTGTCTTACAGCATCGTAATTACCTTTCCCCCAATTGTAAAACCTGCCCTGTTGCACGCACCTATCTCTCTGCATAACCAAGGTGAAAGTCACAGAATTGTGGTCACCATCACCAAAATGTTCACCCATTAACAAGCCCACCACTTGTCCCGGTTCATTACCGAGTACCAAATCCAATATGGCCTCCCCTCTGGTTGGACAATCTACATACTGCGTTAGAAAAGCTTCCTGGACACACTGCACAAACACTGCCCCGTCCAATCTACTTGATCTAAAGAGCTTCCAATCAATATTTGGGAAGTTGAAATCGCCCATGACTACTACCCTGTGGCTTCTGCACCTTTCCAAAATCTGTTTCCCAATCTGTTTCTCCACATCTCTGCTGCTATTGGGGGGCCTATAGTAAACACCCAACAAGGTGACTGCACCTTTCCTATTTCTGACTTCAGCCCATACTACCTCTAAAGGCAGATCCCCCTCGAACTGCCTTTCTGCAGCCGTTATACCATTTCTAATTAGCAACGCCACCCCCCCTCCTTTTTTACCTAGAAGGGAGCATTAATGACAGATCAGGGATTTCTGGCTGCAATAGACCCAGAGCAGGGACCTTACAGACGTCCTGCAGCAGTATTTTGGATACCAGCCAATGAGATAAACATTATTTATGTTTTTCATTCTTTTGTACCTTAAAATGGTGCCAGATTGCAGCAACAGAACACTTTGCATTGTATCTCCCAAGATATATGTGCCAATAAATCATTCATTCATTCATTCAAAAAGAAAATACTATCCCCTCATCAAGACAGATTTCTTTCCTCTATAGGGCATTAATGAATCAGGTGGATTTTTACAACAATCACTCCATGGTTACCATTTAGTATTGGATTCAAATTTCCACTATCTGCCAGCGTGGGATTTGTACCCACATTCCCAGAGCATTAGCCTTTGACTGTAGATTACCAGTCCAGTGATATTTCCACAACAGCTCCACTTCCCCACATAAATGGTAACAGAGATTTGAAACTTGCTGTCCATAAAAGGTTACTGAGAGACGATAATTTGGAGAAAAACTGAAGTTGGCAGATGGATTGATAGACAAGAGTTTTAAATAAAGGAGAAAAAGTCATTAGTGAACATCGTAAGATATGATATTGGGAAGCAATCAATAATCTGAAATTTCTTTGACAATGTGAGTCAGAGGCAATATGTAAGCCTCAGTGTTGTACTCAATGGGGCAGGCTGAGTCTTGCAAAATCCCCTTGGCTCTTTTACCTTCTCAACACTGTTCCTGCTGTGGTGATTTTCAAATTCATTTTGAACACAGTTTATTTCACGTGACCTTCAAATCTTGTGTGAATCATAACAAACCCTAAAATGGTATGTACAATTTGAGTAAAAATATTAAGATATGAGACAAAACTTTACAACATTGAAAGCTGCCTTTATTTAATCATATAACAGTGTTTAGTTCTGTCAAGAACCCATCTTGTGCTATATGTTTGAGCCCAGCTTTGCCATTTTTGCTTTAATTCAGAACATTTGACAGATTACAAATTCTACTTAATAGGAAAAGACCATTATAGTGCAACATCACATGCAAGTAGTTTAAGGAAAATAAATGTTAAAAATGAATTGATATTGTATCATGAGGAACAATTGAACAGCTATAATTAAACCCTCCAGTGCACAGATATCATGAACAGACAACTGACTTCAGATGTAGTTGTATCATTAAGCAGCTAAATTAAAATTAGGTCTGAGCCACTCCAAGTCACATCTGCACTGCAACCCTGATACACTGGTGAAATACTGTGGGTTTTTTTTGGCTTGCATGTCTGCCCATTTCTGCTCTTCATTTCCTCCCTGAGGCTACCTGATTGACACTAACAAGAAAAAAAGAAGAAAATTACCAAAAAAGACCTTCTTTCGCCTAATAACCTGTCAACCATAATGATGACAGATACAAATATGTTATTTGTAATACTTAGAAAGGTTTGTAGTCTGACTTCCCAAACACTGGTGGGTAGAAAGGGATAAATATGAAAAGGAGGAGGAAAAGCAAACTGGAAGATATATTTTAAATACACAATAGCTGTACATTTGAAGCGAATATAATTGTAAGTCTTGGGCTATTTCAGGAGAGAGGTAATAGATCTGTAATCACAGCATGTTGAATTCCATTTATTTTGAAGTTTTCCATCACTGTCATACAGGAAGTTAATTCCTGTCTTTATCTATTCAATCTTTCATGCATCCTACTGATCTTACTTCAATGATGTCAATCGCTTATCAACACTGGCCTGACTACAGACGGGAATATTTTGCAGATTAGCCAAACGTGCTCTCATCAGAAAAGAGCTGTGACTTCACACAAATATTATCATGAATTTCACTGTAGTCTAGTTCAAATGTTAATTTGCTTAATTTGGTGCACACTCAATGCACTAAGGTCCATGTTCCACTCGCAAATGGAGAAAATCTAAACGGAAATGGGTCTTAAAAACAACCGATTAATCATGCACAAACCCCTTTTATTGTTTGATCAGAGGCTGTATGTGACAAAAGAAGTCACTTGTAAATTAATGTGGATGCATCACTTGGACAGTATGGACAAATCATAGGTTTCTCAGGAAAGATCTGTGAGCAGTGGAATTCTAATAGGATTGCAACATTTTATCCATTTCCTGCTGCAGTATATTTTTAGCATAGATTTTTCTTAGCTCACAGTAGGGTGATTGTACCTGGCATTGACCACATCTGTAGACATGAACACATTTACCTGGCAATGCCCATAAGGAGCTAATGCAGCTTCTACAAAATAAAATATCATGAGTGCTGTAAATCTGAATTAAAAATCAGAAGTGCTGGAGAAACTCAACAGGGTCAGGAAGCATCTGTGGAAAGAGAGAGAGAGCAAGAGTTAACATTGAATCTAATATGACGCTTTTTTATGAACTCTGCTTGTCTCTTCAGAGGTGCTGCCAGACCCATTGAGATTCTCCAGGATTTTCTGGTTTTATTTGGGATGGCTCAGTGGTTAGCACTGCTGCTTCACAGCACCAGAGACCCGGGTTCAATTCCCGCCTCAGGTGACTCTCTGTGTTTGCACATTCTTCCCGTGTCTGCGTGGGTTTCCTCCGGGTGCTCTGGTTTCCTCCCACTATCCAAAAGAATGTGCAGGTTAGGTGAATTGGCCATGCTAAATTGCCCGTAGTGTTAGGTGAAGGGATAAATGTAGGGGAATGGGTCTGGGTGGGTTGCGCTTCGGAGGGTCGGTTTGGACTTGTTGGGCTGAAGGGCCTGTTTCCACACTGTAAGTAATCTAATCTAATCTAATTCCAACATCTGCACACATGGTTAGTTAGAATTGTGTTACCTCCTGGTGCAAGGATAGTTGCACACAGCTCGCAGTGACAATGACAGAGACAGAGCCAGTTCTAGTGCTAGGTGACGTCTTCACCTCTCACCACCTCCCACAACCTACTGTTTTGTACTTTTTGAGAGAAGTTACTGTAGAATGGAATGCAAGCCAACCCTAATAGTAACTATCTCCACTTAACTAACTATAAAAAGTGCCTATAGATTCTTTATCATTTGCCCACTCTCTTTTTGCTGCCTCTTCATTTATTTTTGTCAGTTACAACTTTGGTACAAAATGCAATTTGAAATGACATTGAAGGTTTGCTTAAGATTCATCGATTATCTTTTGAGTCACCACTTGTTTTTAGATGTTTCCTAGTGTTGGCAAAAAAAAATCTGCATGTATGTTTTAGAGTCTATTAAGTGCTTATGAGCAGCATTGTATTGTTGGAACACAGGGAAAGTGCAAGGGTATGGGAATAATTGACTCACTATGACAAAGAGCTGACACATAAAATGTGGATGGAATTGCCTCCTAGAAGTCGTATCATTCTGTGATTCTGCATGGCAACACACACATTGTTGCACACACACCACATAGCAACACAGCAACAAGATAAACGTCGAGGTGACTCTGTTCTCAGTGGTGTTTTTGATAAATATTGATCAGAAAATGAGAGAAAATGCCACTGCTCTACATTAAGAATAGTGCCATGGGATCTTTTAACAACTTCTTTGCATCTATAATTTGTATTCCTCACTTTGTTCAATCACCCTCTGATTTGTATGTCTTTGAACATGTCTATGATCTGCCTGTACTGCTTGCAAAACAAAACTTTTCAGTGTACTTTTGTGCATGTGACAATAATAAATCAAATAAAACAAACCAAATGTCTTTTGGTTTAATATCTCATCCAAAAGAGTAGGGACTTCAACAATTTCACACTCTCTCAGTACTGCACTGGAATGGGATTATGAACCCGCCCTCTGACTTCGGGGTAAGAGTGTTTCTTACTGAGTCACAGCTCACTCACCTTAAACCCACATCCTTTTATTAGTTAAAGTTGTCAGTTAAAATTGGGGTTGCAGTTCTTTTTTTTATTTGCTCCTGTGACATGAGAGTTGTTGAAAATTTTACTGCTTATTTGCTGTTCTAATTGCCCTTGAAGGTGCCCCCATCCAGTGCTGTTTCAAGTCCAGGAACAGGGACATATTTTTGCAAGAATAGGGCAGCTCACCATCACAGCCTGGAGGAGAAACATTGAGTCGTAAATGTTGACTAAGCCAGAATTAGAACCAAAAATAATGGAAATGTCCGATTTGACAATACTTGAAGAATAGTAGTGTGATGCCTTCTGCTCCTCTAATCCGAGCAGGGGGATCATTTCGATGATTTTCTGGATAATGTATGAGATTGATCAGTATTCCTAGCAGGATACAAATGTTGAAACAAAAACAGAAATTGATGATAAAGCTCTGTGGAAAGAAATCAGAGTTAATGTTTCAGATCCAGTGACCCTTCCTCAGGATATAAATGTTATTGATGTACAGACACCATGGAGTAGAACATCACAGTCAGACAGCACATAAACTATATTGTGGTACAAGCCATTCTCGAACTAGGCAGGAGAGATAAAAAAAGAAGTAACCACAGGTTAGGGATCACTCTTTGGCTCACTAGCAAGCAGAATTATTGTTTAACAATGGGTTGTAAGAATTAGAAAATTAATTAATAACATTTCCCGTATTCATTTCTGCCCCCTCTGAATATTAAGGTCAAATTATTAAAGTCAATAGAGACTTAGAGCAATTCTCATTCACGCGTTGGGGAGTGGAAGGACAATGTTTCTTATCATTATACTCTTTTTCAAAATGGAGATTCTTTACATTTCAGAGAGATGTCACGTGACTTTTTTTTATTCATTTGTGAGATAAGGGTGTTGCTGGCTAGGCCAGCATTTATTGCCCATCCTTAGTTGCCCTTGAGAAAGAGGTGCTGACTTGCAGTCCACCTGTTGTAGGGAGACCCACAATGCCCTTAAGGAGAGAATTCCAGGATTTTGACCTGGTGACAGTGAAGGAATGGCGATATATTTCTAAGTCAGGATGGTGAGTGGCTTGGAGGGGAACTTACAGGGGGCGCTGCTCCCATGTATCTGCTGCCCTTGTCCTTTTAGATGGAAATGGTCATGGGTTTGGAAGGTGCTGTCTGAGGATCTTTGATGAATTTCTGCCTGCATCTTCTAGATAGTACACACCTCTGCGACTGAGCATCAATGGAAGGAGTGGATGTGCTGCCAATCAAGTTGGCTGCTTTGTACTGGGTGGTGTCAAACTTCTTGAGGGTTGTTGGAGCTGCACCCATCCAGACAGAAGTTGCTGGAAAAGCTCAGCAGGTCTGGCAGCATCTGAGAAGAAAAGTCAAAGTTAATGTTTCGGGTCAAGAGACCCTTCCTCAGAACTGTGGAAGTTGTTCCTGATTTACAGCATCCATATTTCTTTTGGTTTTTGTTTAGCATTCCATCACACTCCTGACTTCTGCATTGTAGATGGTGGATAGGCTTTGGCCAGACAGTTGGTGAGTTACTTGCTGCAGTATTCCTAGCCTCTGACCTGCTCTTCAAGCCACTGTGTTTATGTGGTGAATCCAGTTGAGTTTCTGGTCATTGAATGTCAAGGAGTGGTGGTTAGATTGTCTCTTATTGGTGATGTTCATAGCCTACCATTTGTATGAAGTGCATATTATTTGCTACTCATCAGCCCAAGCCTGGATATTGCCCAGATCTTGTTGCATTTGAACATGGACTGCTTCAGTATTTGCGGAGTTGTAAATGGTGCTGAATATTGTGCAATCATCAGAGACCTTATGCTGGAGAGAAAGTCATTGATCAAACAGCTGAACACGTTTGGGCCTAGGACACTACGCTGAGGAACTGCTGAGATGACTGACCTCCAAGAAACACAACCATCTTCCTATCTCCCATGTATGATTCCAGCCAGTGGAGAGCCTGCCCCTGAAAACCTCGGATCACAGTTTTGCTAGGACTCCTTGACGCCACACTCAGCCGAATGCAGCCTTGATATTAAGGGCTGTCACTCTCACCTCACCTCTGGAATTCAGCTCCATGTGTGAACCAAGGCTATAATGATGTCAGGAGCTGTGTGGTCCTGGCAGAGCCCAAACTGTGCATCTCTGAGCAGGTTACTGCTGAGCAGGTGCTGCTTGATGGCACTTTGATGACACCTTTCATCACTCTACTGATGATCAAGAGTAGACTGATGGGGTGGTAATATGCCAGCTGAATTTGACCTGCTTGTTATGTACAGGACAGACCCAGTCAATTTTCCACATTGTCGCGTAGATGTCAGTGTTGTAACTGTACTGGAACAGCTTGGCCAGGGGAGCCATATGTTCTGGAGCACGAGTTTTCAGTATTATGACCTGAACGTCACCAGGGCCCTGATCCTTTCCAGTATCCAGTGTCTCCAATCATTTCCTGATGTCACATGGAGTGAATCAAATTGGCTGGAGATGGGTATCTGTGATGCTGGGGACCACTGGAGGAACCCGAGATGGATCTTCCACTCCGCACTTCTGGCTGAGATTTCTGTGAATGCTTTAGCCTTATCTTTTGCACTGATGTGTTAGGCTCTTCCATCATTGAGGACGGGGATACTTGTACACCTCATCCTCCAGTAAATGGTTTAACTGTCAACCACCATTCACAAATGGATATGGAAGGATTTCAGAGCTTAGATCCGATCCATCGATTGTGGGATTGCTTAACTCTGTCTATCACTTGCTGCTTATGCTGTTAGGCATGCAGGTAGTCCTGTTTAGTAGCTTCACTAGGTTACACTTCGTTTTCAGGTATGCCTAGTGCTGCTCCTGGCATGCCCTCCTACATTCTCCATTGAATCAGGGTTGATCCCCTGGCTTGATGGTAATGGTTGAGTGGGGGTTGTGCAGGGCCATGAGGTTACAGATTGTGCTGGAGTACAATTCTGCTGCTATTGATGGCCCTAATGCCTAATGGCTGCCCAGTTTTGAGTTGCTAGATCTGTTCGCAGTCTGTCCCATTTCGCACGGTGATAGTGCCACACAACACGATGGAGGGCATTCTCAATGTGAAGGCGGGACTTTGTCTCCATATTATGCGATGGTCACTCTTACTGATACTTACCGATCATGGATAGATGCATTTGGAGTTAGCAGATTGGATCATGGATAGATGCATTTGGAGTTAGCAGATTGATAAGGAAGAGGTCAAGTATGTTTTCCCTCTTGTTGGTTCCCTCACCACCTGCCGCAGACCCAAGCGAGCGATTATGTCCTTTCGGACCCAACCAGCTCCATCAGTAGTACTGCTGCCAACGCAGTCTTGCTGGTGAGTGTTGAAATCCCCCACCCAGAGTACACTTTGTACTCTTGCCACTTTCAGTGCTTCCTCTGAGTATCATTCAACATCGAGGATTACAGATTCATCAGCTGAGGGAGAAGGTATGTAGTAATCAGCGGGAGGTTTCCTCGCCCATGTCTAACCTGAAATCATGAGGCCTCGTGGGGTCCAAAGTCAATGTTGAGGACTCCCAGGGCAACTCCCTCCCGACTGTATCCCACTGTGCCACCACCTCTGCTGGATCTGTCCTGCTGGTGGAACAGAACATATCCAGGGATGGCAATGGTGGTGTCTGGGACATTATCTGTAAAGCAAAAGTAAGGACTGCAGATGCTGGAAATCAGAGTCTAGATTAGCGTGGTGCTAGAAAAGCACAGCAGGTCAGGCAGCATTCGAGGAGCAGGAAAAGCCCTACATCAGGACTGAAGGCAGGGAGCCTCCAGGGTGGAGAGGTAAATGGGAAGTGTTCCGAGGTGGAAAATGAGGCGTTCTTCCTCCAGACATCGGGTGGTGAGGAAGTGACGGTGGATTGACTCCATGATTATTACTACTTCAGGCTGTTGCTTGACTGATCTTTGAGCCAGCTCTCCCAATTTTGGCACTATCACCCAGAAGTTAGTGAGGAGGACCTAGCAGGGCCAACAGGGCTGTTTCTGCCATTGTCTTTTCTGGTGCCTTGGTCAATGCAAGGTCATAGAGTCATAGAGTTGTAGAGCATGCAAACAGACTCTTCAGTCCAACTCATCCATACTGACCATATAGTCTGAACTAATCTAGCCCCTTTGGCCAGCCTAAGGCCATATCCCTCTAAACTCTTCCCATTCATATACCCATCCAAATACCGTTTAAATGTTGTAATTATGCCAGCCTCCACCACTTCCTCTGGAAGCTCATTCCATACACATACCACCCTCTGGGTGAAAAAGTTGCCTCTTAGGTCCCTTTTAAATCGTTACCCTCTCACCCTTAATTCTTGCGATAATACTGTTAGGGCACTGCCTCCCCCAATGTTGCTGTAGAGAGAGCCAATGATAACTGAAGTTTTTGTTTTAAAAAGCAATCTCCTTAAAAATTGTGTTGTTATCATGGAACATAGGCCAGGGTCTGGAGGCTGAAGGTTGAGTGATCAAGCAAGCGCTTGGCTTTGCAGAAGGTTCATTGCATTGACCAGAGACTTTGGTGGCCAGGAGTGGGAACAAAGACCCGAGGAGCAGAGATCCTGATTCCTCAGAGCTGCCAGTCATTCAGAGACCGACAATTTTCCATTGCTGTTGGCGCCACTAGAAGCAGTGGTTGCTGTTGGTAATGCACCCATGAGAAGTTTGGAATGATTAAGGGACATCATTGGCTATGGCACTGGGTGGCTTTCAGTGCATCCCACCCTTTCCGACACTGCATTCCTTGGTCTGATACCAAGTGCACTCAAACAAGGGATTTCGCTCTTACACCTGGCAACTGGTAGAGAGAATCAATACTCATGATTGTGAGTTGGGTACAGATCAAATGAACTGCTTTCTTGTGGATGGTATTGAGAGTTCATCTAAGCCAGTGGAAATAATTCTATCACCTCCTGAACAGTGTCTTGTAGATGGTGGACACACTTTGTGGAGTAAGGAGGTGAATTACTCATGAAGAATTCCCTGTCTCTGACTCTGCTCTTGTAGCTACAGTACTTATACGACTGGCTCTCTTCAATTCCTAGTCAAATACAAGCCCAAGGATTTTATCATTGCTGAATGTTAAGGGTAGATGGTTTGATTCCTCTTGTTGGAGTTGGTCATTTCCTGGCACTTGTTGCACTGATGTTATCTCTCATTTCAATGCCCAAAATTGAATGTTGCCCAGGAGTTTATGCATGCTCCCTTAGTACTAGAGGTTGGAGGATGTGAAGGGTACTAACTTGCCAGTGTTGGAGCTGTACTGGAACAGTTCAGATATAGGATATGGCTAGTCTCAAACCATCTCAATACCAGTGCTGGAGTTGTCATCAGGACCCAGAGACTTTAGCATATACAGTAACTTAGCGATTTCCCGATATTATAATCGAGTGAATTGTATTTTACACGGCAAGTTATAATCTAGAGTACACTGCCTGATAGGGCAGTGAAACAAGATTCAGTAACAGCATTCAGCATTCAGAAGTGTTTTGGGTCAATACTTGAAAGGAAGCTATTTACATGGTGATAGGGAAAGAACTGAGTTGTAGGACTAAGCGGATACCTGTGGAAGAGCTGGCATCAGATGATAGGCCGAATGACCATCTTATGTAGTGTATAGGTCTGCAGTCAAGAGATTCTGAAGCTTGTCAAATCCTGATCTAGTCTTTATACTGAAATAGCTCATTTCGATCATCAAATTTCATTGAGTTTTTTTTTGGAGCTACCTGAGGGCACAAAAGCAATAACTCTCATTCTGAACACTCAAACACCTTTTTAAAGTGCGGTCTCACTGTAGTGAATTAGTCTTAATAGCTGTGAATCAGATCTTGTCAGTTTTCCTTGAGGCAATGTCAGTCCAATGTGATTCGTTCATAGACTGGGGTACTTTGCTATTTTTCTTGTCACACTTTGAGTCTGTATGTGTTCAAGGTATTGTTGATGAAAGAATGACTGAGAAAGAGACCAAAACCCTTGATGCTGCATTCTTTCCCAGTTTTGGTTTTGTTCTGTATTTTTAGAATTTACATCCATAAGGGATTGGGAATTAATTAGTATTTATTTTGAAACAAATTTAGATACAATATCTAAATCATATCATTGTACTATTCAGCTACTCCTGGGTGGCTCATGTTTGAAATATTCTTTTTTATGTACAGTAACATTGTTTGACCATATCTGATACTTTAGCACATCTTTTGTTCCCATTCAGTAAAATGTGAAGCATTGTATTATGTTGTACACAACAATTTCAGCAGGTTCTCCCTTGGGCTGAAGATTGCATTGGTATGAAGTAGCAATGTATAACACAATGTATAACTGTTCTTACACAGTACAATACAATTGATGCAGTCTATGCAAAGTGACAAGGCACTAAGCAAACCATCATGCTGTAGTGGTCTTCACTTTTCCTTGGGAATCTAACCAGTTGTTTAAAAGATCACTGGTCCCTATGCAGAGAATATAATGTTGTGGCAATGTGTCATTAGATGTGGAGAAGCAAAGACAATATTGCTTCCCAGGTCCTGGACATCAGGAAATGTAGACGAGAACCTGGAGGATGTAACCAACTTCTTACAGTTCCAGCTGTGATACCGTAAACAGTAAAGCTCTTCAGTGAGGAGTGATGAAGTGGCTTACCTTGGTTATTCATCCACCTTCTTTGTTGGTTGCAACAAAAGCAATTATTTAGAAAAGATCTCTCCCTCTGTCAATACCATTCTCCCAGTCCAAAATGACCTTGCATTTTCAAAGTAGCCAATTTATCCAGGCTGTCTTGAATTAACAAAAGGTCAGTTTATTTCTCAAATATAGAAAAAAGATTAGCAACTTAACACGTGCACACATACTCGAAGTGAGATGAATCCAAAAGGATAAAAATTTCAAAAAAAAATCATCCATGAATTGTTTGTGGAGAACAAAGAGTTCAGCACTGGGTAGATATTGTGTTGTATCGTTAACAATAGCAATGACAGAACAGATGATATTCAAGGTTTTTAGTTTTGTTACATATAGAAATTTGTTCATTTTAATTTTTTTTAAACTCTGGTTTGCAGCACAGAGAGAGGGGGGTGCCTTCCTTTATCTGCAACACAGTGATTAGCAGTTAGTTTTAGAGTCATAGAGCTGCACAACCCAGAAATAGACCCTTTGTTCCAACTCATCCGTGCCAACCAGATATTGTAAAATAGTCCAGTCCCATTTGCCATAACTTGGCTCATATCCCTCTAAACCCTTCCTATTCACATACCCATTCAGATGCCTTTGAAATGTGTTTGTACCAGCCTCCGCCACTTCCTCTGGCATCTCATTCCATACTTGCACCATCCTCTGCATGAAAAGGTTGCCCCTTAGGTCTCTTTTAAATGTTTCCCCCCTCACCTTAAACCCTCTAGTTCTGGAGTCCCCCAACCCAGGGAAAGACATTGACTACTTACCTTATCAATGCACCTTTTCCCTCAGAAAAGTGAAGACCACCACAGCCTGATGGTTTGCTTAGTGCCTTGTCACTCTGCATAGACTGCATCAATTGTTTTGTACTATGTAAGAACAGTTATATCAATGCTCCTCCTGATTTTACAAACCTGTATAATACCACCTCTCCGCTTCCGATGCTCCAGGAAAATAGCCCCAGCTTGTTCAGCCTCTCCCCACAGCTCAAATCCTCCATCCCTGGCAATATCCTTGTCAATCTTTTCTGAACCCTTTCAAGTTTCACAACATCCTTGTAGATGGAGCATCCAGTGTTCCTACAGTACAGATAGAGGCCAATTGGCCCTTGGGTTTGTGCCAATTCCCCAAAGAGCATCCCATTCTATCCCCACATTTACCACTGGTAACCAACCTAGCCTGCTCACCACAGGGAAATTTAGCATAATTAATCAATTCACCTAACCTGCACTACAGGAAGAAACCGGGGCATTTGGAGGAAACCCATATAGGCCCAGAGAGAACATGCAAACTCCACACAGACAGTTGCCCAAGACTGGAATTGAACCTGAGTCCCTGGTGCTGTTAACCACTAAGCCTTTGGCTACCATGGATTTTGTTTTATTTTTTTCTTAAACAATTCAAAAGTTATGGTGATTCTGTTTGTGGGAAGGTTGTTCAGTTGCATGTGATGACATTTCTGGGTAGAAAATAAACAAGAAAAAGAAAAGGAATATTGCCATAGCCAAACAGTCCATAGGCCTACTACAGGAAGAGAGAAGACCATTGGTGATGATTTAACCTAAATGTCACCAAGCCTCAGGTGAGGGACAAGATTGAGAAGGAAGGACCTTCATAGTAACATCAGCTGATGTGGGAATTGAACCAGTGAAGTTGCCCTCTGACTTCACAGTATGCTAATACTCAATACATACTAGTACATGAGAGCATTCAGTCCCACTCTTTCTCCTCAATACAGCTGAAACTAGCTTTTCATCCCCTTGTTTATGTGTACAAGAAGTATAAAACAAAAAGGTCTGCGTGAGGGAAACTTTGCTGAGAAGGGAGAAATAGCCACCCATCTGATTATCTTTCACTATGTCTCTCCATGTTTGAGGCATCCATTAAAATTTACACTCTGATGGGTTTACACAGGACTTTATCAGACTAGAAGTTGCTGAATTTAATTCTGCAGTTCATTAAAAAAATCTTAAATATGTACATTCACAGATTTGGGAAACTCAGACAATTTTTTGTCAACAAGAGGGCGAATGTATTTTCTCCAACACATCTTTCTGCTCACCATGGCCATCAGACATAATGAAACTCTGTTGAAAGGACATGAATGGATCTCAGCCAACCTCCCCTCTACCACCACCTGAAGGAAGACTGTAGATTTCAAAATGTTAAGTGCCAACTTGACCTGACCTGGTAAGATTCCCTGTGGTGGATTGTTTTAAGAAGTAAAAAAAAATGTAATCCAAGGCAAAGTGGTATGTTGGATCCAAAAACTGGCTGAGAGGAAGGAAGCAAGGGGTAATGGTTGAAAGATGCCTGTGTTTGGAAAATAGTTTCCACTATGGGGTTCAGCAAGGACCTTTGCAATTTGGGATGTACATTAATGATTTGGATTTAAATGTCAGGGCTATGAACAAGAAGATTGCAGATGACATGAAAATTGGTAGGGCGGTAAATAATGAGGAGGATCGCTGTAAACTGGAGGAGGTCAATGGATTCACCAGACAGGCAGAGCAGTGGAGAATGGAATTTAACCCTGAAAAGTGTGAGGTAATGCACTTGGGGAGTACTGACAAGACAAGGAATTACACAATGAATGATAGGACCTTGGAAAGCACTGAAGATCAAAGGGAACTTGGTGTCCATATAAGGACACTTAAGGTAACGGGTGGGAGTTGAAGGTGTCAAGTGGGATAATTGCTTTTATTAGCAGAAATACAGAGTACAAAAGCAGGGAACAAAAACAGAAATTGTTGGAAAAATGCAGCAGGTCTGGCAGCATATGTGGAGAGAAATCAGAGTTAACATTGCAGATCCAGTGACCCTTCTTCAGAACTTATGAACTTATGAAAATAACTCAAAATTCCCAACAAAAGCAGAGGACTTAAGCTGGAATAGTGAATGATGATTACCTACAGTGTGGAAACAGGCCCTTTGGCCCAACAAGTCCACACCGACCCGCCGAAGTGCAACCCACCCAGACCCATTCCCCTACACCTAACCTGCACATCTTCGGATGTGGGAGTAAATCGGAGCACCCGCAGCAGACACAGGGAGAATGTGCAAACTCCACACAGGGAGTCGCTTGAGGCGGGAAATGAACCCGGGTCTCTGGTACTGTGAGGCAGCAGTGCTACCCACTGTGCCACCGTGCTGCCCATAGACCATTCTGAAAACAATAAATGCTGGAGATCACAGCGGGTCAGGCAGAATCCATGGAGAAAGAGAAAGTTAACATTTTGTGTCAATTTGACTTTTTATCAGAACTGAAGAGTGGAGGGGGCAGAATTTATGCTTGAGTTTGGCGGGGGAGGATGGGAATGGGCAGGGTGGTAGGGTGTGGAATGCTGGGGGAGAAAGGATGTTGATAGTTCGGATTAAGTGACCAGAATGTGGGAATAGCAGAATAATGATGTGTCTAACTACCAGACTTGAAAGTACAGAAAGTCCCACTAAACACATCTTCCTCTCACTCCCCTGTCTGCATTTCGCAGGAACAGTTATGGGCGGCACGGTGGCACAGTGGTTAGCACTGCTGCCTCACAGCGCCAGAGACTTGGGTTCAATTCCCGCCTCAGGCGACTGACTGTGTGGAGTTTGCACATTCTCCCCGTGTCTGCGTGGGTTTCCTCTGGGTGCTCCAGTTTCCTCCCACAGTCCAAAGATGTGCAGGGTCAGGTGAATTGACCATGCTAAATTGTCCGTAGTGTTAGGTAAGGGGTAAATGTAGGGGTATGGGTGGTTTGCGCTTCGGTGGGTTGGTGTGGACTTGTTGGGCCGAAGGGCCTGTTTCCACACTGTAAAGTAAAGTAATCTAATCTAAAAAAAAAGTTCCCTCTCAGACATCCTTGTCCATCAGCAACCACTAACACGACAGCTCCCTTCCTATGACACCCTCCCATGGCACCTTCCCATATAACAGCAGAAGGTGCAACACCTGCCCCTTCCCCTCCTCCCTGCTCCCCATCCAAGGGCCTAAACAGTCTTTCCAGCATTTCACCTGCACCTCCTCCAATCCTGTGTACTGTATTCATTGCACCCAATGTGGCCTATTCTACACTGGGGAAGCCACACATAGACTGGGTGACCGCTTTGTGGAGCCCCTCTGGTCTGTACACAAGCATAATCCTAACCTTCCTGTAGCCACACAGCGTTCTGCTTGCAAGACCCACCTGTCTGTCCTCGGCATGCTGCAATGTTCCAGAGAGTCCCAGCACAAACTGGAGGGACAACAGCTCATCTTCAGATTAGGCACTTTACAGCCTCTGGACTTAATAGTGAGTTCAACACCTTCAGATTGTGAACCCACTTCCATTCCTTCCCTTTCTTTTAGCTTTACTTGTAACATTCTCTGTCACCAGAGCCTTGCTTCCCTCTCCCCAACCTCAGTGGGACTGATTGTTCCTTCAGGTCTGGCATGTGGACACGTCATTGCTCTGCCATTCTCAAATTCTAATCACTTAATCTGAACTATCAACATTTACACACACACACACAGATGCTGCCCTTCCACATTCACATCAGCTCTGATGAAGATAATACTAGACCCGAAGTTTTAGCTTGCTCTCTCTCCATGGATGCTGTCTGACCCGCCATGACCTCCAGCATTTTTTGCTGTCAGGTCAGATTCCAGCATTTGCAGTCATTTGCCCCAGCCCGGTTAGGTCATAGCTGAAGTACTGCAGTTATTCTAATCACTACATGATAGAATAGAGTGGACGCTGGAGAAACTGTGGAGGAGATTGAGAGGATGCTGTCTGGGCTGTGAAGAAAAATTGGACCAGCTGGAGTTGTCTTGGGTGACACAAAAGGGTTACACCCTGAAGAAGGGTTACACCTGAAATGTTGACTTCTCCACCTCCTGATTCTGCCTGTTTTGCTGTGTTCGCCCAACCTCCTGCCTGTCTACCAGGGTGATACAAAAGGCAACAGCACTGGTACTCTAGGAGTAAGTGAGGACTGCAGATGCTGGAGATAAGAGTCAAGAGTGTGGTGCTGGAAAAGCACAGCAGGTCAGGCAACATCCGAGGAGCAGAATCGACATTTCAGTCAAAGCCCCTTCATCAGCCCTTCCTAATGAAGGGCTTATGCCCAAAATGTTGATTCTCCTGCTTCTCAGATATGGCTGACCTGCTGTGCTTTTCCAGCTAATTCTGTTATACACTTGCTCTGCAGGCTTGCTTGATTTTTTATTCAAAAAAGCACAAATCATCTAATCAAGAGTTTTTTTTTTAACTTCCTTATAATTCTGCTTTGTCTTTTCAGTCAAACTTTTTTTTTCAAATTAGTGAGGAGAAAATAGCCCTGGAGATTGGTTTGACCTACTCTTTATTAAAATTCTATTTAGTAAGGTTCTTTATTTAGGTTATTAGCATTCCTCATTAGCTGGGCCATAGGAGGAATATAATAACGTTTGACTAACACAGTTTATTTGAACTTACTTCTCACAAACTAGCTTTTCACTCCTTCTGACACTGATGCTTTTGCTTTGTGCATTTTTCATATTTAATGTTGAAGGATGATCATTTCCTTTGATGGTGCGCAGATGGGAACAATGAAAGTGAATCTGGAAACTAAGTGAATTGAATTGTTTTCCACCTTGATTCCACCGCTGGAAGAAAACTATTCCTGTCAGAACCTAATTTGTGAAATTGTACCTTCCACATCCCATAATATTTCGGGGAATTCCTTTCTAAGTGGATTGAAAACAAGGGACCAGAATGAGGGCAGTTCCCTGAAATGTGGTTTCAGAAAGCTCATCAGGAACACATTAAAATAAAAACCCCTTCTCCCCTCCCATCTGTCAATAAAAGAGGCATTAGCATCAAGGTATTAAACGATGAGTTGAAGGAAGGAAATCAAGTGACTGAGGAAAGAATCGGTGATATAGTACTTGGAAGAAGAAAACCAGAATTTCTTCAGCTGCTTTGTCCATTTATAAATTAAAACCAAGAGGGCACTTAAGACACAAACAGACCATTTTTTCCATTGTACCTGTACCAGATGAAATTGTCATCATGCCTAATGTCTCTTCCTAGTAGGTCACTGCATCTCAAATGATTAAGAGTAATTTTTTTTTCATAAGATGAGTTTTTACCACTCCCATTCTTTGGTATGGAGCTAGGCAAAAACAATGACTGCAGATGCCGGAAACCAGATTCTGGATTAGTGGTGCTGGAAAAGCACAGCAGTTCGGGCAGCATCCGAGGAGCAGTAAAATCGACATTTCGGGCAAAAGCCCTTCATCAGGAATACAGTATCGACGTTTCGGGCAAAAGCTCTTCATCAGGAATACAGGCTGTAGACCCTGACTAGCTCTGAATGATACATTTTCACTCAACTCCTCTCTAACCATTCTGCCAATTGCTTTAAATCTATTCCCCTGGGCTCTTGATCTCCTTATTAATGAAAGCAAGTCCTTCGTATCCACACAGCCTCTCATAATTTTATACATCTTAATAAAAGCTACCTTTGACTTCCTCTGTTCTAAAGGAAACAATCCAGATTAGTTAATCTCTCCTCCATAAAATTTCTCTCTACGCAGCAATAATTCTCCCCTGTACCCTTCCAAGCAAGATCATTCCTGTCATGTAGCAGGCAGAACATTGCACAGCACTCCAATTATGGCTGAGCTAGTGGCTCATACACTTTCTGTTCGCCTTCACAATTCTTGTGTATCTGAAGATAGATAAAGTGGATAAGAAGGCAAGTGAGCTACTTGCCTGGCAATTTTCAGGGATCGATACACATGTACCCCAAGGTTCCTCTATACTTAACAATACATTTATGGTTTATTCCCTTGTTGAGTTTAAGTTCCTGAATAGGCCACCTCACAATCTGTGTTAGCTTTATACAATGTAACTTTGTAAGTATATTTACTACGTATGTATTCTGCACTGGATGCTAAGATTGTGTGAACTTGTCACAAATCTCTCCAATCACAAAATCCCATCCAAAAGGAACTAGGTTCTTTTTTTAATTCAAAGGTAACACATGGTAAAATCTCCAGGCTGTCTGAACTGGGACAAAGATTCAAAGTTAGGATTGAAGACATCCTCAGGCTGCCACAACTGAAAAGAAAATGACATAAGCTGCTCAACAATCCAAAGAGACAAACAGTTTGATGAAGAAATTGATGAGATGAGAGGAACAATACCTCACTAGGTTTGAGTGACTGTAAAAGGATATGACTGGGGGAAGGATATTTCTGAATATTAAGCTTGTGTTCTTTCAAACAATGAACATTGTTTGATTTGATAGTCTATCAAAGACTATACTCATGTGGAGCTGTCAATTTTCAAAAACAAAAAAAATCTTATGTCTATCAAATCAGATTTCCATGATCTGACTTTTCCATATTGCCAATACATAAGTCAAAAATGCTGATGACTTCTTTATCAATGGCCTTCAATAAATTTTCATACATGGGCCATTGTCCTATAAATGTTAATGTTTCAAAAGCAAAGTAATGAGTAAATAATATGTAAAGCAGTTTTGAAACTGATTTATCTGTCCTTAGTTAGTCCACCATAGATCCATTTAACAGACATGCACAGTGCACAGATTACTACAAATGTTAGTGAATTGTATAAAATAAAAATTTAAAAACTGCAGATGCTGGATGCTGGAAACAAAAGACAGAAGATCTAAAGAAATGTCACTGGAATTGAAATGTTAGCTCTGGTTCTCTCTCCACAGATGCTGCGAGACCTCCTGCAATTTCTGTTTGTTTCAGTGAATTGCAGCTGGCTTTGATTAACGTGAATGTTTTCAAGGGTTGTAATTAATTCTAATGCCTGTCACTCCTGACCATTTCAGAGAGAAAAGAAAGCAGGAAGAAGAGGCTGATAGATATTAGGAGAAGCTCAGAGGGGAGAAAGAGCACACAGGCAAAAGGGCTACAGTGGGATAATAGGAAGAAACAATCCAACAAATATGGCAACCAGAAAAGTATAAATGTAAAAGCAGGCACACAGGTTTTGCCTTGTCAATGGTATCAAGTAAATATATGACTAGAATCAAGATTAATAGGTGCACATTGCAGGACCCTTTAATGATCTAAATGATGTGTATCTCTGGTACACAATCTGTTTACTAGACTTAGTGAGTGCAACTGCGGTACACCTTTAGCGAATTACTTATCAAATGTATTGAGTCACAATGATGATTCATTTTTCAGATGTTCTGAGCTTTCGGCTGAGTCTCCAAACGCACTGAGTAGTTGATTAAACTGCTGTGCTAACTGTAGTGATGAGTTGCTTTCAAAAGATTTTCTCTATACTTTTTTATACGATGACTGTCAAACAAGTAATACCTGTTTTTAGCTCATTTGATTGATATAATTATAAACCACTCTTGTGCTTAAAGCTGTACTTTCTGTGCAGTTACAGAAATATTTGAATAAACAGGCAGTTGTCTGGGATATTATCTTTAACATCCTGATGAATCTATAATGTCGGAGGGAAGAAGGCATTTTCACAGACACACTTTTCATTCAGAGCTCAGCACAGTTTAAACATCATTTTGCAGACTTGCAGCAAATTTTGTATCTTGTCTACATGTATCATTCTGCCTTCCTGCTCTCAAACCCACAGTGCAGTTTCAGTTCTGAAGAAGGATCACTGGACTCAAAACATTAAGTCTGTTTTCTCTTCACAGAGCTGAAAAATATGTTGCTGGAAAAGCGGAGCAGATCAGGCAGCATCCAAGGAGCAGGAGAATCGATGTTTCGGGCATAAGACCTTCTTCGTGAAGAAGGGCTTATGCCCGAAATGTCAATTCTCCTGCTCCTTGGATGCTGCCTGACCTGCTGCGCTTTTCCAGCAACACATTTTTCAGCTCTGATCTCCAGCATCTGCAGTCCTCACTTTCTCCTAGTTTCTCTTCACAGATGCAGCCAGAGCTGCTGAAATTCTGTATGATGAAATTCTTCAGTCAATTGACCATTTCTCTTTTAATGTTATATTTCACAACTATAAAAGATGACCAGCACATAACACTTTTCCACGATCAGTTTACATTCATTAAATTAAAAAAGTACAGCTACGTAATTCAAAATTAATACAATTGAGTAAATAATGCAGTGGCATACATAACTTTTATATCTGGATGGGTGTTGAGAGTTTGCTCTTTTTTTGTGTGAGCATTAGTTCATTTTTAATCATCAGATTAATTAAATTAAAGATAGTTTACTCACCTGATAGTTTACTAGCCTGTCAAGGGTGTGGTGCTGGAAAAGCATAGCAGGTCAGGCAGCACTTGAGGAGCAGGAGAATCGGCATTTTGAGCAAAAGCCCTTCATGAGGATGCCTGGCTTGCTGTGCTTTTCCAACACCAGACTCTCGACTCTCATCTTCAGCATCTGCAGTCCTCACTTTCTCCAGGTTACTAGACTGTGGCTGACTGGTTCATAAAAACTCAATTTTATAGCTTCTGTTAAACATTTAACAATTGGTTGGAGCTCACTCATCATCTTATTACATTATCTAAACATTTATCGATGGGATAGGCAGCTATTGTATGTTGCATATTTCTATAGTTTGTGCATTAATCCTTTCCAATTGCACAGCCTCATTGTGTAGAAGAAGAGAGAACACTGACACTTACATCTTGATTCCCTTCAAGGTCTGTCATGTGTTAAGTTGGTTATATCAACACAATTTTCCTAATGTACTTACTATCAGGGACTCAAATTCTCAACAATGCAGGGTACAATCTATCATTGTACCCTCTTACTATTGCGGCTTTCTTAATGTTATGAATCAAACTTCTTCATGAGAATCTGAGGGGTGACCTTATAAAGGGTTATAAAATCATGAGGGGCATGGATAGGATGAATAGCCAAGATTTTTCCCCAGGGTGGGGGAGTCCAAAACCAGAGAGTATAGGTTTAAGGTGAGAGGGGAAAGATTTAAAAGGGACCCTAGGGGATCAACTTTTTCACACAGAGGGTAGTTCGTGTATGGAATGAGCTGCCAGAGGAAGTGGTAGAGGTAGGTATAATTGCAACCTTTAAAAGATATTTGGAGAGATACATGAATAGGAAAGGTTTAGAGGGATATGGGCCAAATACAGGAAAATGGAGCTAGTTCGGTTTCGGAAACCTGATCAGCATGGATGAGTTGGGCCAAAAGGTCTGATTCCACTCACTGATATCTGTTTACTGACACGGATTTGACATCTTGCTATAGAAGGTAGACCAGCTGGGTGCATTCCTACCTAAACCAGAGAAGATGGCCGAAGGTAGCTTGCCGACATAAAGTTCATCACTTGTGAAAGATCTTTTTATACAAAATTGAGACAGCTCACGATAGGGAGTCATCACAGCACCTTCACCTACAGCTGGCTGAATGACTACAACAACTTTTACTTCAATCACTAAAACTCTTAAGAAACTTAGTGGCATCAAACAAGTTTCATTCAAATTGATCCCTTTATTGACTCTAATATGAGGAAGAGAAGGAGTCAAACTGTTACCCAAAATTGAGCATGCTTTACGTCAATGTTGAACTGAAAGCCTTGAATTATTTATCTGACTCATTTATTACTAACAAATCTTCTCAACATCCAGTTTTTTTTTCACTCTGTGTTCTCTGTAGGGTGAAGCAGGGAATCCATTTGAGAAAATTATGGCTACACAATCCATTAAAGTCAATGTGGAGATGATCAAATCTTGTGTTATCATAATTTCATGAAGTATGCCTCTGGGATGGTGCAGATATGAATCTACCACAAACTCAAATCAGGAAAAGGCGGTTGAATAAAAGAATAGAAGACAAAAGATGTAACATTGGTACAGGTTTTGTTCTCTGAGAAACTTCCGTGTAATCTTTCTGCTGCTTAAGAGTATGGAATGAACTGTTTTGAAATAATCGCTTTCAAAATCTGGACTGAAGTCAAGCAAGGATGTGTGATAGCCCCTATACTATTTATAATCTACCTGACAGTGGCTCTGCATCTTATTAAACAACTGCCCACTGGCATTTGCATTCAAATCATATAATCCCTAGAGTCCAGATAGAGGCCATTCAGCCCAGTGAGCCTACACCGAATCTCTGAAGAGCACCCCAGCCAGACGTCAACCTATCTTCATATTGACCACTGTTTATTGACCCACCCTGTTTATGTCTGAGCACTACAGCACAATTTCCAAAGACTTATCCACCTAACGTGCATATCTTTGGACTGTGGGAGGAAACCAGAGCACCCAGAGGAAACCCACACAGACACAGGTAGAATGTGCAAACTCCACACAGACAGTCACTCAAGGATAGAATCAAGTCAGTATCCCTGGGGTTTTGAGGCAGCAGTGCAAACCACTCACACCCCGTGCATTAACTATAATCGAGACAGAAAGCAGTTTAGCATTGATACAGGTTTTTTTATTGTTTGAGAAACTTTGGTATAATCTTCCTGCTGCTTAAGAGTATGGAATGAACTGCTTTGAAATAATCACTTTCAAAATCTGGACTGAAGTTAAGCAAAGATGTGTGATAATCCTTATAGTATTAACAATTCACCTGACAGTGGCTCTGCATCTTATTAAACAACTGCTGATGGCATTTGTATTCAAATCACAGAATCCCTACAGTCCAGACAGAGGCCATTCAGCCCAGACCAGTATACAGCACACCTCTCATGCACAAAGAGATGATTGTGGGGTGTTGCTGAACTACATTCAATCAGCAGCTGGATAGCTATCTTGTGCTATCCAGTGCAATAGAGAACATCATGTACCTCTCTAGAGATATTCAATCACTAGTTCAAGAAAAGTTGCCAAATTTCAAAGCATTATATTGAAATGTTCAATGAAGTGAAATGAAATGTGTGAAATGTTTATCTTTTAAATTCTATTTTACCTGTATGTGTAATTATCAAATTAACAACATGTGCCTATGTTCAAGCACATATATTTTCTTGGAATATGTTTGTATCTCTGATTAAAGAGGGAAATTGTGTAATGTTTCAAAGTCAGATGTAAATAAACCTTTAAAAAGTCATGCTCATGATATCATCACATGTGACTTGAAGTAAAGATCTCATACAACACCTTATCACATATCACTTGAAGCGTGGCATGTCATGAGAAACATGCTCCTCTGTTGGAAACCAATAATTTATCAATGAAGGGTATGATTGTACAAATTATCTCACTGCAATTGATATCTGTTGGATTTTTCAACATTACAGTATTCAAGCCGGGTTTTCTACATTATGGGAGCTACCCTAAGCATTGCTACATCAGGTAAACACCTTATTGGAGGCATATTCATATCTCTAACAATTGGGATAACTTCAGATACATGGGCACAAAGGCATCTGTAGGAATCTGACCACAGAAAACTCAACAACTATCAAAGGAAGATTTTCCCTTTCTTTCCTCTCAGTTCAATAGGGTTGATGTCAATTATACAAAGCCCTTTATTATTTTTCATTCTTCAGAGATGAAAATCAATACCAAAACTGGAATTTATTGTCCAACCTTCTTCACCTATATAAGGTAGTAAACCTCCTTCCTGAAGTCCTGGTGATTGGTGAACATGTTTGAGTGTTTTGCCACGGTGGTGCAGACGACAGATAACAATGAACCACTCTAGTGTAGGTCAAGAATCACAATTAAACACAGACTGGGTAAAGGTAGCAGAATGTTTTCCTGAATAGGACATTAGTGAATCAGATGAGCTTTTACAATAACGCAACAATCTCAGAGTCACCATTTACCACTGCAACTCAGAATAAAATCAGCTGACAGTTCATCAATCATGAATCGAACCTTGGACTCATTCTCCTTTTTGTGTAATTCAATGCCACAGTATCAGACAAACTCCTGCCATGTTGCATTTAATGAACATGTCAGCGCTAAATGTTAAACATCAAACATTTAGAGAGTGTTTATTTAGTTCCTCGTGTGTTTTTAAAGTTTATAATCAGGATAATTTGTGGAATTGTTCAAATAATATGTGAAGCAAACTAGAAATAGACAGTATATTCTTATCGTAAATTTGACCTGACCTTAACACAGAATAATCTCCTTTAGTATCACACAACACAGGTAAGAGAAGTGATTGTTTATCCTTCAGACCTGTCACAATTGCTGCATGTGCCGATCACTTGTTCAAAGACTAATCATGTTATCAGAGGCCAGTAAATGAACAGAAATGGAATTCAAGCTTGCCCTTTATAAAATAAATAGATCTGATGGATGATACATAACAGATTGCTCACTTTCAATCTCAAAATACCTGCTCCATAGGAACAATAAATGTCACTTTCTTTTACGAATACCCTTTAAAACAGTCCACTCGTGTGTTAATTCCCTGTTTCCTGTCAGGTTACTAGGTAGCTGAACTTTAGCACAATAATGTAAGACAGGGTTTACAAGGCTTCTGCAAAGACACTGACTTTGACTTGTAATGTACAGAAGTAGGTTTAACATGTTTAGACACATTAGCCTAAGTGAGGTAGTTAGGCAGATTCAGGTCTCAAATATAGAGTGAAGATTGTGCCCAATTTTCCAAAGTGTAATTCATTAATAAATAATCCAGGGGCTTATTTTGATTAGCGGAGATAAGTACAATTCCCAGATGGGAAAACCAGTAAAATGGGGAGTGAGACAAATTGATTCAACTCATTTTGCATATTTCAAAATAGAGCTGCGATACTACCCTTTCCAAATTAAAAAAAAACTTTCCCGGTGGGGACGCAAGCTCTTGACCAAATTTGAATCTAAACTCCAGTACCAGTCTGAGTTGATTGCATCATAAATTCATACAGCATAGAAACAGACCCTTCGGCCCAACCTGTCCATGCCAGCCAGGTTTCCTAAACTGAATTAGTCTCATTTGCCTGTGTTTGGCTGATACCTGTCTAAACCTTTCCTATCCAAGTACCTGTTCAACTCTCTCTTATATTCAGTAATTGTACCCACTTCCACCACTTCCTCTGACAGCTTGTTCCATACGTGCACCACCCTCTGTGTGTAGAATTTGCCCCTCAGGTCCGTTTCAAATCTTTTCCCTCTCACCTTAAACCTTTTCCATCTGGTTTTAGGATCTCCTACCTTGGAGAAAAGACCTTGGTTGTTCACCCTATCTATGCCCCTCATGTTTTATAACTTCCTTTTGGGTCACTCCTCAGCCCCCGAGAATCCAGGGAAAAAAGTCCCAGGTATCCAACCTCTGTTGATAACTCAAACCCTAATTAACTTTTCAGAGATGTTATTACACACTTCAAGAGCAGGTAGGATGTGAACACAGCCTCCTCGCTCAGAGATAAGGACACTACAGCTGCACTGCAACAATCCACAGGCAATGTCTTATATTGCTTGTCTGTCCTGAATTCAACTGAATTTGGGTGGGTGGCTGAAGCCATCAGCACAGCTTCCAAATAAGTACAAATTAAAGATATAAAGGAATTAATAAGGAGTAACATAACCTGGGAAAAGTAAACTCCTAAAACTGTTAGCAAATTCAGCGTTAAATAGCAGAACAGTACAGATTTCTTTTCTCATCGAAAAGTAAGATAATGGGGTAACCTAACAGAGGTCTTTAAAATTACATAAAGTTTTAATAAAGTGAGTACAAAAAGAAATGTTTAATCCTGTGGATAAGATCTTAAAAGATAGGAGCAGGAGGAGATTATTTGGCCCATTCAAACTTTCTCCATCACCTGAGAAGACCAGGGCAGATCTGGCTTTTGATTTAAGACTATGTTCCTGTCTGAAGACCATAACCTTTGACTTGTCCTTCAATCAGACCTCTATTGATCTCAGCTTTGAGTATGTTTAGTGATCCGACTTCCACTGCTCTCTGTAGAAGTGAATTCCAAGAGATTGATGACCTTCTGAAAGGAAAAAACAAAATCTTCCTCTGTTCTCTTTTTCCTTCATAAACTGTGCCCCTGGTTCCAGATTCTCCATGACAGGAAATATCCACTTGGCATCTGTCAAGTTTTTTGCAAAAGCTTGTATGTTTTAACAAGGCCATCACTCATTCTTACAAAGTCCATTGGACACAGGCCCAGCAGAGAGTAGGCCCTCTTGGCTTCAGATAATCCCTTTTGACTTTTAACCAAACGTATCTGGTCTGTAACTCTAAAACTAAACTCCTGACACTGAGTACCAGTTTAAAACTCACTATATATTTCTCAGGAGTAACTGTGGAACACAACCAGCTCAAGTGAAAACTTCTGCAAACTTTTCAGTTGAAACTCAAAACCTTTTTCTCATTCTTCCAAAATTAGGGAGTTTCTGCTCATCAAAAAAGATTCAATTTATGACCTTCTAAACTGAAAATCTAAGCACAACTAAATGAAAACTGAAAGAATTGCGGATGTTGAAATCAGAAACAAAACCAGAAATTGCTGGAAAAGCTTAGCAGATCTAGTAGCATCTATAGGGAGAAATGAAAGTTAACATTTCAAGTCCATGGACCTTTCCTCAGAACTCTAAACACAACTGTTTACTTTATTCACATGTAAGAACTCCTCAGTGGAAGCAAATTTCCAGGGTTTTTTTTTGCAAGAGTCTTTCTAATACTATGTTTTAAAAGGCGTCACTTGTGCCATTACAGAAATACCTACAAGCTAATCATTAAACACTTCCATACACACAGAAAACTCATATGCCACTAGGTCAATTTTTAAAAAAAGTCCAAACCAGTAATATTACTCTATATATATCACACACATACATCACAACTTTATAAAATTAAAGGTGTGCATTTAAATAGCACCTTTTATGACCATAGAACATCCCAAATCAATTTACAACCGATAAATGTTTTTTGCAACGTGGTCTCTGTTGGCATGTAGAAAATACAGAATCCAGTTTGTACCAAGTAAGCTCCCCAAACAACAATGCATTAATGACCAGATCATCTTCAGGAAGGGTATACAATTCTCAGAACTAAAGGGATCGAGAGATAGAGGGAGAAAGGAGGAACACGACTCTGAGTTGGATAATCAACTGTGATGATATTGAATGGTGGAGCGGATTTAAAGATTGAATGGCCTTTTCCTGCCCCTATATTCAATGTTTCTACCATCGTTTTTGTAATATTGATTAAGTGGTAAATATTAATCACACAGCCAGAGAGAACTCCCTTATTCTTGTCCGATATTTATCTGGGAGGGGCACACAAGACCCTGATAGAGCATATCATTCAAAATGCAGCTCTTTTGACTGTTGTGTAGCACTTCTTTAGTATTGCACTGGATTTTCAGCTCAATTATTGTGCTCATAGAATCAGCATGGAAAAATCCCTTCAGTCCAACCAGTCGATGCCGAATGTAATCCCAAACCAAATTAGTCCCATCTGCCTGCTCCTGGCCCATATCTTTCCAAACTTTTCCTATTCTTGTTCTTATCCAAATGTCTTTTAAGTGTTGTAATTTTACCCACATTCACCATTTCCTACGAAGTTCATTCCTCACGCGAACCACCCTCTGTTTAAAAGATTTGCCCCCGTGTCTTTTTTTAAATCTCTCTCCTCTCACCTCAAAAAACATGCCCTTAGTCTTGAAATTCTTTCTATACTCCTCATTATTTTATAAACTTCTATCAGGTCACTTCTCAACCTCCTAAGTTCCAATGAAAAAGTCCCAGCCTGTCCAGCTTTTCTTTATAACTCACACCTTCCCATGTCTTGGAAAGGGAAAGACTCTGACATAGAGACCAACAAGAGGACGATCTAAGATCTAAACTAATGCAGCTGTTTAAGATGTGTAAAGGCTTTGATTGGGTAGATATGGGAGAAATTATTTTCTCTGGTCTAGGCAGTTCAGAACCAACCTTAAAATTAGAGCAAGCACATTCTCAGTTAATGTCCATAACTAATTATTCAGCCAAAGGGTTGAAACAATCTGGAACTCTTTCTTCCCAAAAATGTTTGCTGAATCTGGAGATCAATTCAAACTGTAAAAGACTGACAGCTTTAGGCAGCATGGTGGAACAGTAGATAGCAATGCTGCTTCATAGTGCCAGAGACCTGAATTCAATTCCAGCTTTGGGTGGCTTTGCACGTTTTCTCTGTGTCTGTGTAGGTTTCCTCACACAGTATAACAATGTATAGGTTAGCCATGGTTAAAAAAAAATGTGCGGGATTGTGGGTTCAGTTTAAGTTGTATGCTCTTTGAAGGGTTACTACAGACTTGAATGGCATCTATCTGCAATGTAGAAATGCTATGAAATATATTTGTTATGTAAGGATAGAGTATTAAGAGTTATAAAACCAAGGTAGATCGATGTGTTGTCATGAAGAATACACCAGTTACTAACGATTGACAGTTAACTGCCAGGATTTGTTCAAATTTTAAACGAGGCAAGTTGAAACTGCTTGATAAAAGCCTTGCTCTGACAAATGGTTCAGTGAATGGCTGTCTGTCACCCCTTTTTCTTCTGTTGAAACAGGCACTGCCTCGACAAATCAAAGTCCACTTGCCACTGTCCTCTGATGCAGTATAAATGTTGTTTTATCATCCTTACATTGGTATTCTTGCATATTGTCCTGATGGATGCAAGATGAAAAACTTCAATAAATGTGTCTTTATTGCAGCAATACTCAAGTTCAATGCTGCAAAATAGTGATTTGAAACAAACGTCCTTTTTTTCAATCTCGTGGTACTGAGCAAGACTTTCTGGTCACATGTAGTATACATTAAAGTCTCTTTGCTGAACTGACCAGTGGCAGCTAAAAGGAAAGAGCACCCAATAACCCATTTTCAAGAGTCAGTACCAGAGTTGAACTGGAGCTAAGAATATTAACTTGAGAGTGCGCTTTATTAAATTATCTACGTTTTAGCATGACTGGATTTTCCAGTTCAATAAAGCAGCAAATTTATTTTCCTGATTGTTGCATATCCCCCACTAATTTCATGAGAGGAAAATAAATCAGATGTGCCAAATTGCATATTCTTTGTTTATGGTTATCAACATGTCAGGATTATAATTTTTGAGCCTACTTAAGTGTTCAACAAAGCCTTTATTCTGGGATGTGTTCCAACACCTGGTATTTACATTACCAATCTCCCACAGATCAGTTATAATTTACATTAATGATGTACCATAGGTCTCTGCAAAGCCTTCTGTATTCATGACTGCTGATGATGCACTGATACTGTCTCCTCACACAACTGGTACAGCTGTGTCTAATGCTCCTGCCTCAGAAATTAATTTGGTTAGGACACGCATGGAAAGTCATCATCTACCCCTCATATTGACTGAAGAAGAAAAATCTATTTTCTTTTCACTTAAGGAAATAAAAACATCAATTTCTGTCAGTATCTCATCAAAAATTCACAGGATTTCCCAAGAACTGCTTTCCTTATGTGAAATAGACAAAATTTATTAAAATTAGATCATCATAATGCAAAAACAAGGCAGCACGGTGGCTCAGTGGTTAGCACTGGTGCCTCACAGCGCCAGGGACACAGGTTGTATTCTAGCATCAGGTGACTGTGTGTGTGGAGTTTACACCTTCTCTCCGTGTCTGTGCAGGGTTTCCTCCCAGAGTCCAAAATTGTGCAGATTAGGTGGATTGGCTACGCTAGATTACCCATAGTATCCCAGGACGTGTAGGTTAGGCATGGGAATTGCAGAGATGGGGTAGGGGTGTGGTTCTGGGTGGGATCCTCTTCAGAAGGTCTGAATGGACTCAATGAGCTGAATGGCCTGCTTCCACATTGTAGGGATTCATGAAAAGCAGAAGTAGGCCATGCTACCCATCAAGTGTAATCCAGTGATGGATTCTACTGGAGCTACAATGGGTATTGTTCTCCCAAGAGGAGGTAGGTTCAATTGAAGCACTTAAGAGAGCATTGGATGATAATTTGGATAGAAATGGTGTGCAGGGATAATGGAGAATGGGCAGGAGACTGGCATAAGGTAATAGAACTGAAAATGTGTTGCTGGAAAAGCGCAACAGGTCAGGCAGCATCCAGGGAACAAGAGAATCGACGTTTCCGGCATAAGCCCTTCTTCAGGCTTATGCCCGAAACGTCGATTCTCCTGTTCCCTGGATGCTGCCTGACCTGCTGCGCTTTTCCAGCAACACATTTTCAGCTCTGATCTCCAGCATCTGCAGACCTCACTTTCTCCATAAGGTAATAGAAGCCCCACTGCAGATGCAATGGGCCAAATGAGCTCCTTCTGTACTCCAAGCATTCTGGGATTCTGTGTAAATCCAGTTTACAATCAAGATTAACTCAAGTAACTAAAGGCTGAGACTTCAGTTTCCTAATTGGTTACTTGTAATGCAAGTGGCGTCAATATCTGAGGGATGGATGGAGACAGTGGCTTTGTGATACGTTCCTTAATCGTAAAGACACTGAACTCTGTTCTCCTCATGTGGTGAAGAGATGTTATATCATAGAGATCATTGAATTCTCCATTTGTGTCTGAGCAAGGTTCTTTCTCCCCCTGTGTTGAGATCAGCTTGTAAGTAAAACATGCAAATGAGACACAGTATACTGTCTCACCTGAAGTGATGCAGTGCTACATGACATGGTCAAAATCTCGCTTAAAATCCCTGTGGCAAGATGATATCCTTGCTGGTTATTATTACTGCAGTTTTTATTCTATCATGGAAAGTGGGTGTCACTGGCTAGGCCAGCATTTATTGCTCATCCCTATGTGCCTCTTGAGAAGGTGATAGTACATAAAACATAGAACATAGAACAGTACAGCACAGAACAGGCCCTTCAGCCCACGATATTGTGCCGACCATTGATCCTCATGTATGCACCCTCAAATTTCTGTGACCATATGCATGTCCAGCAGTCTCTAAAATGTCCCCAATGACCTTGCTTCCACAACTGCTGCTGGCAACGCATTCCATGCTCTCACAACTCTCTCTGTAAAGAACCCGCCTCTGACATCCCCTCTATACTTTCCTCCAACCAGCTTAAAACTATGACCCCTCGTGTTAGCCATTTCTGCCCTGGGAAATAGTCTCTGGCTATCGACTCTATCTATGCCTCTCATTATCTTGTATACTTCAATTAGGTCCCCTCTCCACCTTCTTTTCTCCAATGAAAAAAGTCTGAGCTCAGTCAACTTCTCTACATAAGATAAGCCCTCCAGCCCAGGCAGCATCCTGGTAAACCTTCTCTGAACCCTCTCCAAAGCATCCACATCTTTCCTATAATAGGGCAACCAGAACTGGACACAGTATTCCGAGTGCGGGCTAACTAAAGTTTTACAGAGCTGCAACAAGATCTCACGACTCTTAAACTCAATCCCCATGTTAATGAAAGCCAAAACACCATATGCTTTCTTAACAACCCTGTCCACTTGGGTGGCTATTTTAAGGGATCTATGTACCTGCACACCAAGATCCCTCTGTTTCTCCACACTGCCAAGAATCCTATCGTTAATCTTGTACACAGCTTTTAAATTCAACCTTCCAAAATGCATCACCTCGCATTTATCCAGGTTGAACTCCATCTGCCACCTCTCAGCCCATCTCTGCATCCTGTCAATGTCACACTGCAGCCTACAACAGCCCTCTATACTATCAACAACATCTCCAACCTTTGTGTCATCTGCAAACTTGCTGACCTATCCTTCAATCTCCTCATCAAGTCATTAATAAAAATTACAAACAGTAGAGGCCCAAGGACAGAGCCCTGTGGAACACCACTCACCACAAACTTCCAGGCAGAATATTTTCCTTCTACTTCCACTCGCTGTAGTGAGCTGCCTTCATGAACCTCTGCAGTCTGCCTGCTGTTGGAAAAGCCACAATGCCCTTAGGAGGGAGTTCTTGGATTTTGGGTCAGCAACACTGAAGAAATAGTGATATATTTCTGAGTCAGGATGGTGAGGGGCTTGGAGGCAAGCATGAAGGTAGTGTGTTCCTATGTATCTGCTGCCCTTGTCATTCTAGATGGCAATGGTTGTAGTTTTGGAAGGTGCTGTATGAGGATCATTGGTGAATTCCTGCCACATCTTGTACATATTATGCTCTGCTGTTATTGATCATTGGTGGTGGAAGGAGTGGATGCTTGTGGATATAGGTGTAATCAAAGGGTTTGTTTTGTTCTGGATGTTGTCAAGTGTTTTGAGTATTTTTGGAGCAGACAGGGGGCATTCCGTCAAACTCCCAACTTGTGTCACATAGAAGTCTTGGGGAGTCAGGAGGTAAGTTATTCACTGCAGTACTCCTAGCCTCTGAACTGCTTTTGTAGCCTTTGTATTTACATTGGGGTCAAATTGAATTTCTGGATAATGATAATTCCCAGGATGTCGGTAGTGGGGGATTCGGTGATAGTCGCGTCACTAATGGTCAAAGGCTGGTTGTTAGATTGTTTCTTATGGAGATGTTCATTGCCTGGCACTTGTGTGGCACAAATGTTACTTGCCTATTGTCAGCCCAAATCTAGATATGTCCAGATCTTGTTGCATTTGAACATGTTCGGCTTTGGTCTCTGAGGAGTCGTAAGTGGTGCTGAACACTGTGTAATCATTGGAGGACATCCCCACTTAGTTACACTTTAAACAAAAGTTAATTCTTTCTATCTCCCCCTTTCCCACTCTGTAGATACTCTTCAAGATCATGAATATGAGATAATAACAATAATCAAAAATATTATAGAAAGGCCATTGTTGGAATATTGCGTGCAATTCTAGTCTCCTTCCCTTCAGAAAGATGTTGTGAAACTTGAAAGGGTTCAGAAAATATTTACAAGAATGGTGCCAGGGTTGGACGATTTGAGCTTTAGGGAGAGGGTGAATAGGCTGGGGCTGTTTTCCCTGGAGCGTCGGAGGCTGAGGGATGACCTTTTGGAGGTTTATAAAATTACAAGCGGCATGGATAGGATAAACAGACAAAGTCTCTTCCCTGGGGTTGGGGAGTCCAGAACTAGACAGCATAGGTTTAAGGTGAGAGGGGAAAGATATAAAAGAGACCTAAGGGGCAACCTTTTCACACAGAGGTTGGTATGTGTATGGACTGAGCTGCCAGAAGAAGTGCTGGAAGCTGGTACAATTGCAATATTTAAAAGGCATCTGGATGGGATATGAATAGGAAGGGTTTGGAGGGATATGGTCCAGGTGCTGGCAGGTGGGACTAGATTGGGTTGGGATATCTGGTCGGCATGGACAAGTTGGACCGAAGGCTCTATTTCTGTGCTGTACATCTCTATGACTCTATGACTCTAAGCTGAGGTTGGATTTCAGGTTGTCTTTATATCTAAGTTTGGGATGTCAAATGTAATTTAAAACAAACGTCCATATTCATTTTCCCCTTTCAGTTCCAGCACTACTTTGCCATTGGTTCTGCTATAGGGGCCAATAAGGAATGGTGTTCGAGCAATGGGCTGTTCCTTTAATTGTTTCTCTCCTCTTTCAGTTGTGACATCATTGATTTTTTTATAGCACAATTGACATCTATTTCAGTAACACAAAGTGAATTAACAGCAAATTTGATGCTTATTTCACAGCAAGTCTGATGTTGTTTTCAGCTAGTTCAATTCTCCATATTGATATGGACCAATATATCCTCAAATGTTTATTTTAATGAGGAGCTCTCATCGTACAGAAGTTTATGACACTCAGAAACAGGAAGCCTCTGGCAAACAAGTGTTGATGATTTCCTTGGTGATGAACTAAACATTCATTGTTCAATTCTACTTTCAGAAGAAAATCAAACCTAACTCTGACAGGTATTTTTTTCGTATTTGGCATTAGAGCTTTTTGACTGTCTGATACTCAATGTAGAAACCTAGCTTTCTACTCAATCTTATCGAGGATAAGTAGGTTGACAATTTTAATGGATTTTCTTGACATTGCTAAGCTTTGTGACAATCTCTATTGTCGAGCAAACAAAGAAGAAAATACATCAGCTTAATTGAGGGTAATAAATGAATATCTTGAATATAATTTGAGAATAATTATCTCTGCTGGAATAATCAGGAATCAAAAACAACTTACAGAATCCAAAACACTGAGAATTTAACTTAATGCCCAAACCAATCTTTTTTTTAACAGAAGAATTAGGAACAGGGGTTGGCAGTTTGTCCCCTTGAGCCTGCTCTGCCATTCAGTAGGATCCAACATTCCTCGCATCCACTGTCCTGCATTTCCTTGGAACCTTCAATTCCCAGACTGATCAATCTCAGCTTTAAATGTACATATTGACTCTGCCCCCACAGCTCTCTGTGGCAAGAAGTTCCAGCTATCGGAGAGGAGGAACTCCTACTCATCTCAGTTTTATGTTGGGGCCCCTTTGTTCTGAGAGTAAGCCCTCCGCTCCTAAAAGGGGTAACATCTTCTCAGCATTATTAACTTAACTAGAAAAGTGACAGCATCGACAATTTGTGTTTTCTTTTGTCCTTCAGTTTTGAATTTGTCTTACTAACAAGGAGCTAAGCAAATTGTTGTATAATAAACATGCATAGTATATTGTATAAATAGGTTGGGAACATAATAGAATAGGTGACAGGGCAGTACTCGAGCAGTTGGGCTGCTACCTAGCACTTTGAACTTGGAAAGCCGGAATCGGAATATTTGCTGAATGGTTTTAGACTCATACCCATCAAAATTTGAAAAAACAGGGTTTCCCAGCCCCGGGTTGTGAGCACAGTGGGGTCACGTGATGAGAGTTTGGCGTAATAAGCTCTGAAGGAACAATGGCTGAGATAAGAGCTCTGAGTGATCCCTGAACACTGTGTGGCTCCTTCAAAATGTTCCCAAACTTTCTCCACTGGAGGACATGGCCTGATTCCTCACTGAGTCCTGCTGTGAGAGAGCCTCTGTAAGAACATGGGTGCTCATTTTGCCTGGTTAGTCATTGATTGTGCCCAGCAGCAGATGATGGAAGGCTAGAGAGGACAGTGTGACAAAGAGAGAAAGCGGTAAGAGATATGGGAAGGGAAAGATGGGGGTTGAGGGAAGGGAAAGATGGGCGCTTGGCCAAAGGACATAAATATGGGAATGTGTTGAGAGGAAAAATGGGGATATGGGGAGGAGAGATAAAAATGGGGGAGTGGGAAAACGAAGGAGAAATGGGAATGATGAAGAGAGGGAGAAATGGGAGAGTGAGGAGATGACACACACAAACAACTCAAGGAAAAACAATAAGGCTGGTGACAAATGTATACTGGTCATACTCACCTTATAAACCTCAGAATGGAGTTCTTGTGCAATTATTATGTTAATTTGAAGTATTTTCTTTTCTGTTTTTTTCCCTCTGGTCACCCATTCAACATTTCCCATCACATTTTCAGCCAAGGTCACTAAAGTCTGAGCTATCAAAATGTTGTCGCATTAGAAACAGGCTTCCACAGAACTTTGCTAAAACATTGAAAAAAATGGATGGATGGATTATGAAACAAAATATGACATTGTGCCACATAAAGGGAAATTAGGAGTGTCTTAAAGATCAGAAGTAATGTAAAGAGAATTGCAGAGCTCTGAGTCTGGGAAATCACTATCAAAAACCAGTTCTTGCCTCACCAGTTCATCAGCTCAGTAGTATTATCTGGATGTTAACAGCTGGTGACAAAGAGAGTCTCAATCTCTTTGTGAATATCTCATTTTATTTTATTTGTATCAGTCTTTCAATTCTACGTTCCCCAGCCTGACACAGTTTTCTTTTGCAAAGTCTTGACTCGTTTAGCATTTGATTATAGATTCTTGAGAAAAGCAGCCAACAAGATTGGTCTTTCTGTAACTGGGCTAATTGGCTGTTGTTTCTTCAAAAGCTCGACATCTCAGTGTGACTTCGCACAGTGTGGGACTTTGAACAGAGTGCTGGGAGTTTAGTGATCGGGGGTTCAGTGTGAAGGCAATGAGGAAGGAGGAATTCATTTTCCTAACAACACCGACTCAACAAAGACTGCAAGTCAGTTCAAAGAGACCACTCAGCACCACTTTCTTAGGGGTTATTAGGAATGTTCATTAAATTCTGCTCTTAAAAAGGGATGAGCAAAGATAAACTAAAACTCCTCATGACAAACATATTGCAGCATGATGTCCAGCAGTGAGGAACGGTAGATTTAGATGTACACGATGAGTTGGAATCTTTCACTTTCTCTGGGGACCTCATTCACTTTTGAAAATGTGGCAAGAACATGAGCTAGGTTTTCAGAGCAAGCCCTGCTCTGTCTTTCTCCAATCTGTCTGGAGGTTAGCAGTTGACCTTACTCCACATTCAAGTCCGCAGGGGCTAGGTTCCTGGTGAATGGAAGTTGCTGGCTACTTAGAGGCTGGCTGTTCTCGGTCTCAGCAGTGCCACCATGGAGACTACAGACACCTGACATTGTAGTATCCACAATCTCAGGTAAATGCTTTTAACAGGTGGGGTGCCCAACACAGTTCTGGGGTTGGGATTTGTGGGGAAAGGAATTTCTCCAATTTTATTTTGTCCAGCAAGGTGAAACAATTGTGGCCTAGGTAGAAATGGACATTATTGGTCATCCATTGGCCACTCAGGTTCTAAGTTGGTGGCAGGGTGAAAGTTTAAGCTTGAGCTCTCCTATCCAGAATATAATTCAGGTAGAGCCATGAAAGGTCTGGGCAGCTGGACATCAACAGCATATTTAATTAAATAACCTTCCTGTCTCCAGGTCCACCAACTCTGGGGCTATCAGATTCATAAGATATAGGAGCTGAGTTAAGCTATTTGGCCCATTGAGTCTGCTCTAGTCATGGCTGATATGTTTCTCAACCCCATTCTCCTGCCTTCTCCCTGTAAACTTTGATCCCCTTACCATTCAAGAACCTGCCTATTCCTGTCTCAAATACACTCAATGACCTGGCCTCCACAGCTCTCTGCAGCAATGAGTCCCACAGATTGTCACCTGGCTGAAGAAATCCCTCCTCATCTCGGTTCTCAAGGGTCATCCCTTCACTCTGATGTTGTGCCTTTCGGTCCTAATCTCTCTTACTACAGGAAATACCTTCTCCATCAGATCTCTCAATTTCCAGCCAGTGATTCTTATTATAAGTTGTAAGCAAATAAATGTTCATGTTTTACATCTCATTACAGTGTATTCAGGTTATTTTGTTTTAAAAAGGATCATTTCTCTATTTGTTTAAATTAGAATTCTTTATTTAGAATCCAAAATGATTTTGAACTTACCTTCAGTTAATTAAAATACTACTTGATATTAAAATATTGATTGCTATTGAAATTAAAATTGGAAAAGGAGAAAATAAATTTGCTGATAGCAGGCTACCTTGTGTATAAGAAAACTGTGATCAATAATCATATAGCAAGCTACATCATCCACGAAAATGCTGTTAAATTGATAAAATTCTGTGGATATCTGAGATTGAGTTACATCACTGTTAACCTAATTGAAGTTTGTGAATTACATCAGAAACTATGAGCATCACCTGAGCTCTGAAATTAGATTGCAACCTTTAACGCATTCTCTCGCTTAACATTTTTAATACCACAAATCTAATGTCATACTCCTAGGAGTGTAAACAGGAGCTGATTCTGTTGCAATGTAAAGTGTTCCATGTGGAATAGTGTTGGAATTGTTCATCTCTACCAGACAGAACACAAAAAGCAGCTTGGAAGAGATTCCTTAGACCATAAATGCATGGAATATTTCTGTGTATTGAATACAGAAATGCCCTTTTCACTTCACACTTGGGTACACATCTATTCTTACAGAATGGGATCCTCTCTTCTTCAGTTTGATTCCAGGTTTCATCAGAAAGGCAGAAAAGGATAGTATTGACAATAAGATTAACAGAACTTGAATGTTTCCTTCTTCAAAGCAGAGAATAAAACAACATAGAACGAGGACTATCAGCCCATCAATTCTGTGTCAGCTTTTTTGAGAGAAGAGTCCAGTAATTCCCACTCTCCGTTCTCTCCCTGTATTCCTGGATTTCTTCTCCTTCCAGCATTATCCAATTTTCTTCTGAAGGATATTACTGAAGCCTTATGCATTACCCTGTCAGGCAGTACCTTTCACATCATCAATACTCATTGCAGAAAATGTTGTATCCCTCAAGCCATCTCTTGTTCTTTTGCCACTCACTCACTCTCTGCCCTCTGCATAAAGATCCAATTCAATCATTGGAAACAGTACTATTGATTTGCTTCATCTAAGCCCTTTGCAATTTTAAACATCACAATTAACCTGCACAATATCACTATACAATAAGCAGTGTTATTGGTAGCAAGTTTATGTTCAAAAATGTTGTTAATAACCAATCGCAAGCTCAAATAATGTTACACTTCATCATTTTCAATTCTAAGAATAAATATTTTAAAAAGTAATTATAATATGTTGAAACATTTAAGATCTGCTTAAAATTGTTTCTCCTCTGGTCCTTCCTGACTTGTCAGTTTTTACTTCCTCTGAAGGATCTGTTTTTCTCTTTGATTTAACAGAAAACAGTGATGATGAGAGACTAAACATTGCAATATTTTTAACCTCAGAATATAGGGTATCGTACTTACAGCTCACAAATAAGCCACCTGCTCAAAAACTTCATGTCAGGTTATGCTACATATGGATGCCAGTTCACCATTCTTCATCTATACCTATCAAAATATTCTTCCACCCCTTTCTGTCTGTAATTTTGGAAGTTCAGGCCCAGTCCTGCTTTTTAAAAAAATATGTTAATGGCCAAGAGAAATTGTGAGCTCATTTCTGGACATGCAATTCCCCCAGCAATCCTTGTCCCCTTCACCCTATCAGTCAGTATCCTGCCTCCACCAAAGCCTGACTATGCCACCCTGGCTGTCTTTCCCCTTGATTCCGTGTGGCATCAGGATATGAAAGAGTTAATGCTTGAAAGCAACACCACCGACTGTGGTAGGATGAGAAATCCTATGAGCTGGAGGCGAATGATTTCCGTATATTGATTTCAAAGGTATCATATTTTTCCTGTGATGGTTTACAACTATGCAGTATAAACTACTTTTTGTTAATATACAGACAAATCTGCAATTTAAAAAAGAATTCATTCGCGTGAACCTTTATTGCCCATCTCTACTTTCCCAGGGAGCAGTTAAGTGTCAGTCACATTGCTGTGGGCCTGGAGTCACATGTAAGCCACACCGAGTAAGGATGGCAATGTCCTCCCTATTAGTGTCCTTTCGACATTTGACCTCGGACCTTCGGGTGACCATCCTCCAAGACGGACCTCGGGATAGGCAGCAGTGAAACATGGCTGAACAGAGGCTGATAGTTCCGGACCCATAAGGAAGGCCTCAACCAGGACCTTGGGTTCATGTCACACTACAGGTGACCACCATTGCATTATATACACACACAAACACTCCCCCCTCACAGACTTAAGACACTCTACACTCACATACACACACATATACAGTCTCTCTCACATTCACAACCCCCCAATCCAGACACACACATACGTACAAAACCTAAATGCACACATACACATTTACATTTGTGGGGTGAATTTGTACTTGCAGAGTTACATTGCACTTTCCTCAAAAACTGCATGAATCCATGTAAGACTCTGTTAACCCACTCTTTCGATTAGAATCAATCTAAACATTATGGCACAGACAGGGAACACAGGGGGCTAACACCTTCAACATCTTAACATCTTATCTGGCTGACACCAATTGTTACAGTTAACCTGAGAATATAACTTTTAAAAAAAGGTTTGTGATTTACACATAAAAGAAGTGAAACTATCATGGTTATTCGAACAGATGAGAGACTCAACAAACAATCAAGGTATTTTTCAATATATAATTTCAGTTACATCACTCTGTAAACTTTTGCTATAAATTCTGTGTCTTACAATTGTGACCTCCACAACCACCTGATGAAGGAGCGATGCTCCGAAAGCTAGTACTTCCAATTAAACCTGTTGGACTATAACCTGGTGTTGTGTGATTTTTAACTTTGTACACCCCAGTCCAACACCGGCATCTCCGAATCATGGCTTGGAGAGGTTTCTGTTTTATCTGGTTCAGTTGTAGAAAGCCTGTTAAGATCAGATTGAGTCAGAGGAAACCTTGATTTGGAAAAGACTGAAAATAAAAAGTGCTAGAAATCACAACAGGTCAGGCAGCATCCATGGAGAGAGAGCAAGTTAACGTCAAGTCTAGATGACCCTTCATCAGATTTGACGTGAAGTGACATTTGTTTGTTTTCAGTGCAGATTCCAACATCTGCAGTAATTTGCTCCTTGAATTAAACAAGCTTCCCAACCAGTCCACCACATTAATTCAGTGTGAAAACTTAGTGTTCTTTTGATAAAGTGATTGAGTCTCAATATTGTTCCTCCTCAGCAAATTGTGCTCACAAGACTTCAGGGACAACTCTGTGATTGTTGTCTTGAGCATACATCTCAGAACATCCTATGCTCTATTCTCTTGCCTTCAAAAATAACCCACTGGCTACAGATTTTTTTCAGATGTGCAATATTTGGCGAGAAATCTGGTTTCTTTCCCTCATCCTCTTGAGAATGTGTCTGTCTGTGTGTTCTAGTCAAACTTATAGAGGTAAGCTTTTATACCTATTTATTACTAGCTGTGAGTTTTAACCAATTATTTAGCAAGTTTTACTTTAATAATAAATGAATAATTGTGTGAATTAATAAAAAAGACTGGCTGATGATATAAACATGATATTTAAATAGTGATCTTGGTAATAGGAAAAAAGCATTTTTATTTTATGTTGCATTAGAGAATAGTGAGGCTAGAGTGCCGGTGCTCTCCTCCAGTCTCAGTCATAACAAGCATCAGTCACTGCAAGAACAGAAGTCAAACCTTGTTCAATGAAGACAGAGGTGATGGTTGGACAGGACTTAGTGCAGAGTACGATGCAAACAGTAGGGTTTTGGATGAGTTCCATTCCTGTAAGCTGAAGATAGAAAGACGCAGGGGGAGGTGGGAGGTGTGGAGGTAGTACTGGAGAAATTGAGTTCAAATAAAGGCCAAGTCAAGATATCATTCGAGTTGAAGATGAACTGAATATGGGTGGAGTTAAGCAATCATCTGGAGATGAGCTGGAAAGTATATGGAACCAGAAGATTAGTGATCAAAGTTTTGCTGTATCAGAATGTAATTGGCATTTTGAAGTTATGTTTCACGTTATGTACTTATTAATTATTTGTGCCTAATCACTGACTAAAGCAATAACTAAAAACAGGATTAAGTACAGTAAATGCAGAACATTTTTTGCTTCACATTTTACAGAAAACTGAATTGGACTTGGATGCACTGGAGTAGGAAGAGTACGGTTACAAATCTACCATAAATATTTTGCAATGAGTGAAGTTTCTGTTTTTACATCAGTTTTTTTAAAATTCATTGACAATGACAGAGGTAACCATCAATAACAGAGGAAGTTTAGGAGCCTTGAGCATAATATAATTGTTCACTATGACATCACGAGAGGTAGGCTATTGATGTCATAACAATAAATGTTATAGAGAAGGAATTGACTCGACCCAGCAAGTTTTGAGTACAGGTTAACTGGCCTCATTTACATCCATACACGTAAATAATCCTGAATGAAGACAATAATGATCTGGCATATTTTCTAGAATACTAAAGAAAATCAGAGGTCTGTATACAACATTGTAGATCAGTTTTTGGTTTGCTTTATCAAGAATAGACAATATTGAACATTCTAGCTCAATTTCATTTGACGGCATTTCATTTGTTTATTGATCATTACTTTTTAATAAAGACAGAGCTTAGTAGCTAATGTCTTCACTGACTACATGTGTGTAAGTAGATCAACTGCTTAAAGCTTAGAAAAAAGATTGCAATGAACCATGAGCACCATATTTGAAAACCTCTTGGGATGAACATAACAGTCAACACCTCAACTTGAATGTGGTCTAAAAATGCTTCTAGGCTGACCATTAGAGGACTCAAACTGCATTGTATTGGTCACTTGCCTGGCACCAGGTGGTGGAATTGGGTATTAAGCCAAGTCAACTTACTCAGCTGATTGAGTCTTGCCAACTCTCATATTGTACCGCAAGAATTTAGTATAATTTGCACAATAGATCATAGGAGCCAATCTTTACAATATCAAGGACATTTTGTAACCTATACTCACTGGATGTATTGACTCAGAAATTCATTGAGTCTATTTTAAAAATGATAAAATTAACACAAGCTACAAGAAAGGCAGAGGCCTGAAAATTGTAAGGGATTGGTTCCCAGGCCACCTTTACATATTCAGAGTGAGTTATCACCATTTGACATAACTCCATAGACACTGGGGAGGTAATGGCCTAGTGGTATTATTACTAAACTAATGCACCAAGAAACCCAAGTAATGTCCCAGGGATCTGAGTTCAAATTTTGCCTTGACATATGCTGCAAATTGAATTCAATAAAAGTCAGAAATTAAGGGTCTAATGGTGAGTTTGCTTTATCAAGAATAGACAATATTGAACATTCTAGCTCAATTTCATTTGACGGCATTTCATTTGTTTATTGATCATTACTTTTTAATAAAGACAGAGCTTAGTAGCTAATGTCTTCACTGACTACATGTGTGTAAGTAGATCAACTGCTTAAAGCTTAGAAAAAAGATTGCAATGAACCATCAGCACCATATTTGAAAACCTCTTGGGATGAACATAACAGTCGACACCTCATCTTGAAGGTGGTCTAAAAATGCTTCTAGGCTGACCATTAGAGGACTCAAACTGCATTGTATTGGTTACTTGCCTGGCACCAGGTGGTGGAATTGGGTATTAAAAGCCAAGTAATGCGAAAGTCAACTTACTCAGCTGATTGAGTCTTGCCAACTCTCATATTGTACGGCAAGAATTTAGTATAATTTGCACAATAGATCATAGGAGCCAATCTTTACAATATCAAGGACATTTTGTAACCTATACTCACTGGATGTATTGACTCAGAAATTCATTGTGGCTATTTTAAAAATGATAAAATTAACACAAGCTACAAGAAAGGCAGAGGCCTGAAAATTGTAAGGAATTGGTTCCCAGGCCACCTTTACATATTCAGAGTGAGTTATCACCATTTGACATAACTCCATAGAAACTGGGGAGGTAATGGCCTAGTGGTATTATTACTAAACTATTACACCAAGAAACCCAGGTAATGTCCCAGGGATCTGAGTCCAAATCTTGCCTTGACATATGCTACAAATTGAATTCAATAAAAGTCAGGAATTAAGGGTCTAATGGTGACTGTGAAGCCATTGTTCATTGTTGCAAAAACTCATCTAGTTTCTCTAATGTCCTTTAGAGAAGGAAACCTTCTGTCTCTGCCTGGTCCAGTCTCTATATGACTACAGACCCACAGCAATATGGTTGACTCTTAGCTATGGGCAATAAATGCTGGCCTGACAACCCGCATAAATGAATGAAAATAAAGCTCTGCTGCTCCTCGGATGCTGCCTGATCGGCTGTGCTTTTCCAGCGCCACAAGTTTTGACTCACCTCCAGCACCTGAAGTCCTCACTTTTTCCCTTTTTTTCCAGAACACTACAGACAAAACAAGCAGAGACATGTCGAAGGCAGCTAGTGCAGAACGGTGTGGGTAAGGTCAGGGTCGAGAGTGTAGTGCTGGAAAAGAACAGTGGGTCAGGCAGTATCCCAGGAGCAGGAGAACCGACGTTTCAGGCATAAACCCTTCATCAGGAAGGCTAAGGTCAGGTTTGAAGAAGCAGGGAATTAGTCACAGCTGAGGAATGAAGTCCCAATGGTTTAACATACTGGGCAGGATGAGGGGACAAATCCCCGATAAATGAAATGACCATGATGAGCAGCACCTTCTTTAGCACATTTCAATTCATTTACTTTGAACTGAGGGAAGGATTGCATTAGTGTTGATGATGCAAGCAGAAGACATTTGAGTTATTGCTGTTCGATAAAGTCCAGTGGATTATTCCTAATCATTCCTGATGAAGAGCTAATGCTTGAAACATCCACTCTCCTGCTCCTCGCTTCTACCTGGCCAGCTGTGCTTTTCCAGCAGCACAGTTTTTGACTCTGAAGTCCAATGGATGACAAAAAGACTTGAGATTTTAAGACATGGACATCCCAATGATCATGAAGCTGGAACTTACTCATTTGTTTTGGCATCAGGTTATTAGCACCAGGAAATGAAATTAAGATTAAACTGGGAAGACACAGTATTGACCTGGAATGAAGCCTCTGTTTTCTATCTGGATGAGGAATTTTATTTTCTGTTTGACTGTTCTCTACATCAGGTCTCCTTCCCTCAAAAACACCATTTCCTACACATGATCAGTCCCCTAGAAACCAGAAGCTCTGCTAGAGCATGGGATCAGGTGCTATATCAGAATTTGCATAGAAGTGTGAGTTGAGATTGTACTTTCAATTTCTCATTGTGGGTAGAGTAAATAAGGAAAAAAAATGTTTCCAGTGATTACTGAGTTGATAACTAGAGAAAAATAAAATCAAAATGAGTATCAAAGATGCGAGTCAGAGAGCCATAGAGATTTTCACAGTAAGAGAGAGAGGTCCTTCAGATCATTGTGTCTGCTCTGACCATTGAACCGATATTTATTCTAATCCCATTTTCCACCATTTGACCCCTAACCTTGTATGCCATGGCATTTCAAGCATTCATCTAAATAGTCCTTAAATATCTTGAGGATTCTCACCTCTGCTTTCCAGGTACAGCCTCGTACCTCTTTGGGTAAATTTTTAAAAATCCTCAAATCCCCAATAAGTCTCCTATTCCTACCTTAAAATTGTGTCCTTTAGTTAACAACCCTTCCAGTAATGGGAAAAGTTTCTCATTATCTATCCTAATGGCCTGCACTGTCAGATAAGACATAAAAACCTTTCAGCTTAAGACCCATTCATCGTTATTCTATTGCATTATGTGTGGTTGGGGTGTACTGGTGGGACAATCCTCCTTTCTACACTTTTAAATAAACACTAACCAGTTTAGTCAGCCCCTGGTGGAGACCTACCAACAAAAAATATAATTAACAGTCAACAGAACCAATAAAGGGAAACTTACCAAAATTAAATCTAATTATCATGAACATGCAATCTTCCTGTCTACACTTTTGAACTAATGTAAATTGTTCAAATACACCCGATGAGCTACCATAACAAAAATACAATGGAATGATTAATGAAAACTTATATAATAAGACAGAAGTTACCAAAATTGAAATAATGTTGTCCATGGGTAATGATCCACTCCAGTTCCTATGGTCCAATCTTCCTATCTATTCTCCCCACTCTTTTTAAAATGTCAACTTTCTACGCTTAATCTCAGGACCTGTCTAATTAACAGTAGCAGGGGAAAGACCACTGGTGAGTCTTGACAGGAAGAGGTACTCATCTTACTTTACAAGATGAAAGTTATTGTATGATAGACCTGAGCACAGGTTACATTTATGAAAATAAAACAAAGAACTACAAATGTTGGAAATCTGAAACAAACACAGAGAATGCTGAAGAAACTCAGCAGATCTGGCAGCATCTGTAGAGAGAAAAGCAGTGTTGATATATTTCTAGTTAGGCATAATTGTTTAAGACTATCAGGAGTCAGGGATAATGCGTTTGTCTCTATTGGAACCTTGTAGTAGAGTCTCTATCAAATTTCTGTGTGAAACGTTCAAAATTGGTGGAGTTTAATACAAGATTAGAGTGGTGCTGGAAAAGCACAGCAGGTCAGGCAGCATCTGAGGAGCAGGAAAATCAACGTTTCAGGCAGGAACCCTTCATCAGGAATGCCCGAAACGTCGATTTTCCTACTCCTCGGATGCTGCCTGACCTGCTGTGCTTTTCCAGCACCACTCAAATCCTGACTCTGATCTCCAGCATCTGCAGTACCCACCCCAGTGTATCTGCAATACAACCCTAATTTTAACTCTTTCAAAACCATTACCTTCTTCAATATCTTCTCCTGAGCTTTTCCCCTTATAACTAGCATGTATACATTCATGTGTATGACTGTCTTTGCACTTAATTAACACCATTTCTAGGGGTCAGTTAGCTGGACAGCTGCTTCATGATGCTGAGTGACACCAACAGTGTGGGCTCCATTCTTGCACTCGCTGGGATTACCATTAGGGTCCCACCTTCTCAACCTCTCCTCTTGCACGAGCCGTGGTGACCCTCAGGTTAACCCATCCCCAGTTGTCCCTCTCTGGTGAGAGAGCAATCCTATGGTCTGATAAGACTGTGAGGTGTGAGTACTTTCTGTGTTAATTTTTCTGTGGACCTAATAAATCTTGCTGCTGAAATCATGTGTCTCAATCTTCTGAAAGTCTTAACGTTCTTATGATTTTCTTCTTCTGGTAGATTCTTCCTTCAGATCTTATGAATGTGTCCGTTAGTTGACTGAAATTTTCTGATCTTGCAAACTTGACATAAATGGATGTTCTGACCTTGTCCTGCCTGTTGTAGCTGAATTTTGTGGAGCCTGCTGTCAATGATGGCCATGCTCATTTTGAACGGTAGTACAGGTGGACAATCCTTTATCCGAAATTCTGAAATCTGAAAAGCTCCAAAGTCTGAAGGTTTTAGTGAAGCTTTTTTCTCATTAACAAGAATGTTTGGTGTGCCAACAATGAACCCAAGTCAACACCCACTCGATGTGTGTCACTCAGATGTGATGTGTGGGGGGCGTGGCCCAGCACTGGCAGGCTGCAATACTCTCTCAAGGTCCATTTTACTGAGTGGGTCTGTTCCTCCAGTAAGATTTTTAAGAATTTCACCATCAAACTGTCACTTATCCTGAAATTCAAAAATTTTGAATTCCGAAAACCAGCTGGTTCCCAGCATTTCGCATAAAGGATTGTGCACCTTTCCTGCCTTTCCCTTTGATCCTTCTATTTGCATGTCATTATAAAACTTTACTCCTTTGCCCTCAGGAACCTTGGATGTTGCTCCTACAGCTCCCAAACACTTGCACAAAGCCTTCCTGTGTGAGGACCCTTATCTGTTCCTTGTGTGACTAGCTTTTGCATTCCTTCCAGTCCACACAGTTTTGCCTACAGTTCTTACTATCTCTCCAATAAATGTTCCCTTCCAGAGGCTGCTGAATGCCAGTCTGTTTATGTCTTTCTGCGGCAAACAGTCTGTGTCTTCTTAGAATGGTAATGTAGTTGAAGGGATGGAGTCACTCGCTTTCAACATCGTGTTTCGCCATGGTCAAAAAACTTCTGTCCTCCATTGGGAACTTCAGTAACAGTGCCCACCGCTGATCACTGTGCTACATTGGCCCCTGGGTACCAACCACCGACATGGTTAGGGTATAGCACTGCCAACGATCTTCCTTTTGACACTGAGTGTAACTATCTGTCTTGTGGGATAGAACACAGTTCTCCATATCCCTATCCCTATCGTTCCTCCGATCACTAAAATCTACATTTAAGATTACTCCTTGATTAAAATTGTGGTAATCTGTCTGAATATCTCTTTCTGCAGCACAATATCAAACCTTGACTCAGATTGGGACATTATATTCTGTTTAAGATGCTATGCCAATACATGTTGTTGCTATTGATGAAGGGTGACTAATATGCATATCTTTTGATTCAATCAATTTCAGAAATGAAAGGCATGTCAAAGAAATAGCAGTACAGGCTGAGGCAATACATTTGAATGAACTAATGCTGACCTGTTCTGTTGCACACTAACCAGATTGTCTCAGGTAATGTAGGCAGAAGAATGGGTGTATTTATCTCAGACAGGTGGATGACTGACCTGTGGTTCAGAATAACGCCATGAGTACAGGTTTATTTCCTATTCCAGCTCTGGTGGACCTGCCTCCCTGCCCTGTCCGTTCCCACTCTGAAAGCCTCAAATTGATCTCTGGGCAATTGGCCAAGCAGCCGCCTTTGGGCAGGACATAATTAAATTTATATCCATATGGCCTTGGGCCAATATTTGATCAGAATGCCAATCAAGTACAAAAAATCTATAAAATTAATTCAAAAACATAAGATGCATACTGTATTCCTCATTCAGTGTGTTATGCTTATATCCAATCCCATGCCTTTTCCTAAATTAGATAGGGCAGCACAGTGACTCAGTGGTTAACACTGCTGCCTCACAGTGCCAGGGACTGGGGCTCAATTCCACCCGCAGGCAACTGTCTGGGTGGTATTTGCATATTCACCCCATGTCTGCATGGGTTTCCTGTGGGTGATTAAATTACTTACAGCGCGGAAACGGGCCCTTCGGCCCAACAAGTCCATCTGACCCGCCGAAGCGCAACCCACCCAGACCCATTCCCCTACATTTACCCCTTCACCTAACACTACGGACAATTTAGCATGGCTAATTCACCTGACCTGCACATTTTTGGATTGTGGGAGGAAACTGGAGCACCCGGAGGAAACCCACGCAGACACAGGGAGAATGTGCAAACTCCACACAGAGAGTCGCCTGAGGCGGGAATTGAACCCGGGTCTCTGGCACTATGAGGCAACAGTGCTAACCACTGTGCCACCTTGCTCCAGTTTCCTCCCACCATCCAATGGTGTACAGGTTAGGTGGATTGAATTCACCGATTGCCGTGTAGTGTCCAGAGATGTGTTGGTTAGATGTGTTAACTATGGGAAATATAGGGTAGAGGGATGCGACTCTTCAGAGAGTCGGTCTGGACTTGCTGGGCCAAATGGCCTGTTTCCAGATTGTAGGGATTCTATGCGGGGATACAAAGCACTAGTGGGTGGCACGGTGGCACAGTGGTTAGCACTGCTGCCTCACAGCACCAGAGACCAGGGTTCAATTCCCACCTCAGGCAACTCTCTGTGTCTGCGTGGGTTTCCTCCGGGTGCTCCGGTTTCCTCCCACAATCCAAAAATATGCAGGTTAGGTGAATTGGCCATGCTAAATTGTCCATAGTGTTAGGTGAAGGGGTAAATGTAGGAGAATGGGTCTGTGTGGGTTACGCTTCGGCGAGTCGGTGTGGACTTGTTGGGACGAAGGGCCTGTTTCCACACTGTAAGTAATCTATCTATTTGAGAGAGGCAAAATTCTGATGTTTCAAAACCTGGCTCTAGAATCTTAATAAAGAACTCAATGTCTTCTGAGATGAATATCCAAAAATGCATTTTTTCACAAAGTGATAATTGACCTGAGAGTTAACACCTTGCATATGGCTTTCAGCGATTTTGTTTGGCAGATGCTAAACGCTGTCATTAATTGAGCAGACTGAATGACATGCCTAACATCTGTCAAAGCTCCCCTAAATGATGAATGAATTCCCTCTGCAATTTCATTGAGACCTTTCTCAGAGCGACTCCGAGAGATAATCTCACGTTTGATTTGAGTGGAAGGCAGAGACCTGGGAAGTTCTTGCTGATGGTTCCAGTAACTTGTCACACGGATAACACCTAGTTTTATGAAGAATAAAAGGCAAAAACAGACAATTTGTCCAAAAGGAAAAATAAGATTGAGAGTCAATTGCATTCTGTCTTAAGGGATTGGCAGTTAACGCTGGCCCAAACACTGATGCCCAGAGCCCATGAATTAATAAAAAAAAGACCTTTCCTTTCCTGTTAAGATGAGGCTCTTAAGGCTATATTGCCACACTAGAGCAAGATATTAAAACACAAATGACTTTTTCAGGACTCATTTTTGAGAAGTCATTAAAATGCAATAGCCCTTTCCTACCATTAATGACTGGCCTTCTTCAAAGCATTAAACAAGTTGGTTCACAATACTGCTTACAGACTTTTTAACTGCAAAGTGGAATTCTAAAGAATGGGTGTGAAAAAAACTTGATAGCATGTATTCGGAAAAAGAGTCATACTGTATTCATTAACTCTGTTTCTCCACAGATGCCGCCAAACCTGCTGAGTTTTTCCAGTGATTATTTTATTCACTCCTGGGACGTGGGTGTGGCTGGCTGGCAATCATTTATTGTCTATTCCTGGTTGCTTTTTGAGAAGGTGATGACGCGCTGCCTTGTTAAACTGCTGCAGTCCATTTGCTGTAGGTAGGCTCACATTGTCCTCAGGAAGACATTCCAGGATTTTGACAGAGAAGACTTCTCTATAACTCTAAAGTTTAAGGAACAGCAATATATTTCCAAGTCAGGATGGTGAGTGGCTTGAAAGGGAACTTGCCAGTGGTGGTATTCCCAAATATGTACTGCCCTTGCCCTTCCAGATGGAAGTCATCATGGATTTAGAAGGTGTTGTCAAAGGAGCCTTTGTGAATTTTTGCAGTGCATCATGTAGATAGTACACACTGTTGTTACTGAACGGTATTGGTGGAGGGTGTGGATGCTTTTAGATGTGATGTCAATCAAGACATCTGCTTTGTCCCAGTTGGTATCAAATTTCTTCAGTGTTGCTGGAGCTGCACTCATCCAGGCAAGTGGGGAGTATTCCATCACATGCCTGACTTGTACCTTGTAGATGGTGGACAAGTTTTGGAGAGTCAGGTGATGATCTACTCACCACACTATTCCTCGTCTCTGATCTGCTTTTGTAGGCACTGTGTTTATGTGGTGAATCCAGTTGAGTTTCTGGTTGATGGTAAGCTTCAAGATGACAATAGTGGGGGTATCAGTGATGTATTGCTATTGTCTCTTACTGGAGATGGTCATTGTCTGCCATTTATGTGGCATGAATATTACTTGCCACTTCTCAGCCCAAGCCTGGAGATTGTTCAGATCTTGTTGCATTTGAACATGGAATGCTTCGTTATCTGAGGAATCACAAATGGTGCTGAACATCGTACAATCATCAGCAAATATCCACACTTCTGACCTTATGATGGAGGGAAGGTCATTGATGAATCAGCTGAAGATATTTGGGCCTAGGACATTACCCGAAGGAAATCCTGCCGAGATATCCTGGACCTGAGATGACTGACCTCCAACAATCACATCCATCTTCCCATGTGCCAGGTTGACTCCATTCTCTGTGTTTGTTTCAGATTGCCAACATTTGCAGAATTCTGCTTTTATGTGCGTGATGATGTGTAAATAGGCAGCATAATTCCTAGCACACTCAGGATTATCCAGCACATTGGTTAACAAAGGCTGAGTTCTCAGAAGCCATTTCTGAGATCAATAGGCAGAAACATTCTGGTTGTGTTAGGCCTTTCGGAACCTGGACAATCTAGCAATGATGATGATATGGAGATGCTCCTCGTTAGGCATAAATAGTATAGTGTGGGCGGAGATAACAGAAGGAAAAAGAAGAAAACACGCAGAGAGCGAGGCAGGGGCTTGAGATCTAGCCAGTGCATTATCAGAACACAGACATAGATTGATGAGCAACCGATGTCAGCATTCATCAAATAGTCTCACAACAATGATTAATCTTAGCGTACTTCTGAATATTAGGCATTGTCATGTTTACATCTTACATGCAATAAACAATGATATGAAGAAGAGCAAACCTGAAGTCAGATCTGATAGCAGCAGTACAATAACATGGATAGGAATTTAACAGCATAAAGGACTAAGGCTACATCAGACAGATAAACATTTTTGGTTCTATTTATTTAGCAATTCCAGTACACAAAAGTGCACCACACTGCATGGATGATTCCCCATATGATTTCAAATTGCATGTTAGCATAATTCCTCACATGGTAAGGATTAGCAAGGTACAGGCAGGGAATGAAACTTGTAACACAGTGTCCAACATTAGCTTTGATTTTGCAGTTGAACAGTGTGTGCTGGATAATCCTGAGTGTGTTAGGAATTATGTTGCCAACCAAGTTTAGGATTGGCTCATGATCTGGCACAATTATGTCTATGGGAAGCAACATATATTAGTAGACAGGGCACCGTGGTTTGCAGAGAGAAAGAATATGTAAACACGGTGAGCTGATGACAATGCACAAAACAGGTGACACCAATTTGCAGGAAAACAATTTCATAGGGCAAATCACTGACCAATCAGAGTCAAACTCCCTGGTTTCAAATTTAGCAATGCTTGGCTGTTAACTGTCATTCAGCATTAATAGGAGTATTCTTAATGGCAACACACTTACCATTCAGGACCCATTCACCAAATAATCAGCACGCTTATATCATATAAGTTGGTTTTCTTCTGGAATTGATATTCTTGTAAATTATCCTGATAAGTGCAAAATTAAAAAGTTTAGCACAATTGTGTCTTTTGAAGAAGTAGATTAGATCAGATTCCCTACAGTGTGGAAACAGGCCCTTCGGCCCAACCAGCCCACACCGACCCTCCGAAGAGTAACCCACCCAGACACATTTCCCTCTGACTAAAGCACCAAACACTATGGGAAATTTAATATGGCCAATTCACCTGACTTGCACATCTTTGACTGTGGGAGGAAACCAGAGCACCCGAAGGAAACCCACGCAGGCACAGAGAGAACGTGCGTGCTGAGTGGGTGGTGACCCATTATTACATTGTCACACCTCTAATCATATTCATAATTGTTTAGTAGAGTGAATGGTATCTACAAGAAAATCTTGTTAAGCAGCAAGAATTTTATGTTGCATTACTGCAATTTCATGTAACACCAGTGGAGAAGGGACTTTTGCTGCTAAGTAAGTGTAAATGAACTTGCCCAGCACCCAATTAATGAACCATTCTGAGATACAGTACATTATGTTTCATAGACAGAGGTGAATTAAAGAAATCCATGGTAAGCGAGAAAGTAGAAAAACCTACCTAAACTGAGCACCAGGCAGAAAGTGCAAATAAGATATCAATACAAATAAGGGGAAACTGAAAAAGATTTCTGGACCTTTTCCAACCAACCTGCACCTTTGGAGCAGGTGGGATTTGAACCCAGATCTCCTGGGTCAGTAAATATCATTCGACATTAGACAAAAATATTACTGACTATGGTGCTACGTTGCAATGGAATAAGTGTCAATTCAGACCAATGTGCTGCACACTGATCACCATGAAGAGATTGAAGAAGGCCACTCCAAAGATGATGATAGTACAATGACATTGATTGAGCAGCAAAGTCCGATTGAGCAATCAACCAAGAATAACCAGGAATAACCAACAGCTCTCCAGATGGCTATTCAATCACCACATCAGGAATAATCAGAAACAAAAACAGAAATTGCTAGAAAAGCTCAGCAGGTGGAAGCTTTAGAGAGGGTGCAGAGGAGATTTACCAGGCGGCTGCCTGGACTGGAGGGCATGGCTTATCAAGAAAGGTTGAGGGAGCTAGAGCTTTTCTCATTGGAGCGCAGAAGAGTGAGATGTGAGTTGACAGAGATGTACAAGATGATGCGAGGCTAGCCAGATACATTTACCCATGTCTAAAATGGCTATCATGAGCGGGCGTAATTTTAAGGTGATTGGAGGAAGGTTTAGGGGAGATGTCAGAGATGGTGAGTATGTGAAATGCATTGCCAACGTTGGTGGTAGACTCAGGTACATTAGGGAGATTTAAGCGATTCTTGGATATGCACGTGGATGATAGTAAATTGAAGGGTATGTAGGTTAATTTGATCTTAGAGTAGGATTAAAGGTCAGCACAACATCAAGGGGCGAAGGGCCTATACTAGATCTGCTCAGTGAACAATCCACAGATACTGCTAAACCTGCTGAGCTTTTCCAGTCATTTCTGTTTTGTTTTTGTTTTACAGCATCCACAGTTCTTTCAGTTTTTATCTCATCAGGATAAATTGTCTACCTTCAAAGTGTAATGATGACATTTAAAACATTAATCATATAAACTTTGTTTTATCTGTAATTACCAAATTGACAACATGTGCCTATGCCTCTGTACATCCATCTATACCTGTTTTGGATGTTTTTAATATTTGGAAATAAGACAATGGTGTTGTTTATCCATGGACATTACATCAGTGTATCTTTGAAAGAAAAACTCATGACATTATCACTGAATCCTATGCATATAACCTGAGGGTTAAAATGTCTCAGACTTCATCTTACCCTGCAATCACTTGAAGCATGACATGCTCTCTGTAACAACATGATTCCAGATACTCATGTGTCTGTGAATATAATGTTTTATAATTAATAGTTAACTAGTAAGAAAAACAAGGTCTGTTGGATTCTTCAACAGCACAACCACTTTCTGATGTCACAAGGGATAAGATAAGCATCGATGCATCAGGTAACCAAATATCTGCAGGTGCACCATTTGCAAAGGACAGACCAAGAGAAGGAGTAGACTGTGGTCAAGACAGTGAGAACTAAATCTCCCCATCCAAAGTCAGAAATCTTAACTTGTATGACTAGCCCATTTACTAAGTGTATATGAAATGAGGTAGAGTTTGTTTAGTCTTGCTTAAAACAATGCTTGAGAAAGCCATGCTTTACTTGGAAACCAAAGGGGTAATGCCAGTGGGGGGAAACAGCAGGGCACCCTTAACTTTACACAGCATCCATACCTACTGGAAGCATGTGCTGCATGGGATAGTTTACAGCTCATTGAATCAGCAACGTTGCCTGAACTGATCATATGAACAAGGAAGAAAAATAAATAGTTAATTTTTCATAGTGCAGCAGCACCGATAGGATATTTTCAACTTTCTTGTCAGGCTGCGCCATTGTCAAGAGTCAATGACTGCAGATTACTTGCTATTCACACCCCTGTCTGCAGTGATGTACATTCTTAAGCAGGAAGTTGTCTTCAGGGTGATTGAACATCATAACCTGAGTGTCAAACAGCATAGGAAATGCAAGCAGAAATGAATAATTATACAGACAGCAATCAAATGAGCATCTCCACACGCATCCTGTCACAGCGCTGGGAGCACTATATTATTAAATTCAATCAAGATCCCATCAATATGCTTCTGATGTTTAAGATACAAAATAATGGATATTTTGCAAAGATATGTTTGAACCATATAAGATCCTGAGGGTACTTGAACGAGTGGATGTTAAAATGATGTTTCCTCTTGTGGGGGAGTCTAGAACTCAGGATCACTGTTTGAAAATAGGGGGTGATCATTTAAAACAGAGATGAGAAAAAAAATTGCTCAATGCATTTGGAGTCGTTGTAATTCCCATCTTCAAAAGGTAGCAGATGCAGAATCGTTAACTACTTTTAAGACAGTGGTAGTGAGATTCTTAACTACCAAGTAGCTGAAAGAGCTGTGGGCACAGGTGCCGCAATGGCTCAGTGGTTAGCACTGCTGCCTCCCAGCATCAGGGACCAGAGTTCAATCCCACCTTCAGGCAACTGTCTGTGTGGAGTTTGCATATTCTGCCTGTGTCTGCATGAGTTTCTTTCAGGTGTTCTGGTTTCCTCCCACTGTCCAAAGATTTACAGGTTAGTTGGATTGTTCATAGTATCCAGGTTAGATGGATTAACCATGAGAAATGTCTGGTTACAGGGAAGGGTGGGTCTAAGTAGGATGCTCTTTAGAGGGTGGTATGGGCTAAATAGCCTGCTTCCATGCTGTATGGATTTGATGATATGCAGAAATGTGGAGTTGAGATTAAAATCAAATCAGCCATGATCATATTGAATGGCGGAGCAAGCTCGAAAAGCTGACTAGCTCATTATTGACAATGCAGTCATTTTACATTCCTCTGGTGTGTCACCCATTGCTTTCAGAGGAAGTACAGGTTTTAAAAATAATGTCCACTCAGACATAGTGGATGCTACCCTCGACTCTAATGATTGACATCGATGTGTCCAAATCCGGACAAACAACCAACCTAGAAGGCTCAAACATTAACCAGGGCAATGTTTGGTTAGATAAAAACAGGAAGTGCTGGAGAAGCTCACAACATGTGGAGAGAGAAAAACAGAGTTGGTATTTCAGGACGTTTTCATCTGAACTCTTGAATACCAGCATCTCCAATATTTTATTTTTGTTATCTGAGGTGAAAGTTAGAGTGTTTTCTTTTCTCATTTGTTTTCCTTCTGTCAGACTGAGTGTCAGATGTGGCTCAGTTATCTCTGTAATGCTCAAGTCACACCTTAGGGTTTGAGCACTAAAGAAAAACCATTGTTGACACTCCAGTGCTGTGCTGTCTTTTTGTCCCTTTATTCATTCACAGAATGAGGGCATCGCTGGCTAGGCAGCACTTATTGTCCATCTCTAGTTACTATCCCAGAGGGCAGTTAAGAGTCAACAATACTGATGTGGGTTTGAAGTCACATGTAAGACCAGACCGGATAAGGATGGCAGTTTCCTTCCCTAAAGGACATTAGTGAACTAGATGGGCTTTTCTCGACGATCCGCACCAGATTCATTGTGATCATTACTCTCTTAATTCCAGATTTTGGATTCAAACTCTGCAATCAGCCATTGTAGAATTCAAAGTGGACCCCCAGGACATTACCTGGGTTTGTTGGAATAACCATGTAGCGATCATACCACTAGCCTATCATCTCCCCTGTCTGTTGGACAACATGCTAAACTGACCCTACAACTGTCCGCTTGGTAGAATGTAAAAAATCTGTGATTAAGAAGAGCAGAGGAATTATCTCTGGTGACTTGGCCAATATTTATCCTTCAATCAACAGATCAACCCCAAAAACAAACCTATTTTCTCATGGTCTAATTCTGACTGAGGACATCATGAAAGTCTCACCTTCTCAAGCTCACCCCTCTCCTGAGTCGTGGTTACCCTTTGGTTACACTCACCTTCAGTCGCCTCACCGCCTCTCTCTAATGAGAAAGCAGCTCTGTGGTCCTCTGTTGCAATGGCTGTTGGAGGACCTTACTGTGAGCAAATTATCTAACAAATTTCTAACATGACTGCAAACACTTTACAAGTACCTTATTGTCTTTCAAGAGATTTGCAAAGTCATGACCTCTCTGTGACCTTCAAACCAGCTCCAGGCAGGTTTACTGTTACAAGAAAGCAAATGTCCCTTTCACACCTAATACTAAAGTCAAGTTCCAATATACAAATAAAGAAAAATCCTTCTCACTTTGAACTGTCTTTGTCACATGAAATTTAAAATTGCATTTGAAAAAATTGAGCTGAGAGTTAGGGAAACATCTCCCATCCCATTTATATCCAGTGGATTAAAATTCCGACAAATAACTATTCCTGTAATAAAACAAAGTTCTGTGGATGCTGAAGATCTGAAACAAAAGCAGGAATTGCTGGCTAAACTCAACAGAAAACTAAACTCCTTCACAAAGTTCCAAAGATGGGCACTGGACTCAAAACATTAACAAGATTTTTCTCTTCACAGATGCTGCCATACCTGCTGGGTTTCTCCAGCAATTTCAGTTCCTGTTAATTATTTTCTACATTGTGCTTATGAGGGTCAATTTGGCCAGCATTCTATGGTGCTGTTAAAGGTACAATAATGACAATGGCCATTTTGATGGAGTGAAGTTTAAGATTTCAACTCAAATTTTCAGCATTCCAGAATGAGTGGTTTTAGATTAATGTCCTTGGGCAGAAATAGCATTATTTAGTCAGAAGAAGTTAACCATTAAACCTTATTCTCTCTTACAAGCATTCCAGCTCTACTGATACATGTGTGTATGTTAAGCTCAAGTGGAGAAACTGGAGAAATCAATTTTCAGTATTCTTCAAATATCACAGTAATTAATAATATCTAATAAAAGCAAAAATGTACAGCTGTTGGAAATCTGAAATAAAAACAGAAATTGCTGGAGAATCTCAGCAAGTCCTGCACTGTGTATAAAGAAAAATTGAGTTAATGTTTCAAATCTAAGATTTGTCCACTATCTGTAAGGTACAAGTCCACTTCCCTGGATAAGTGCAGATCCAACAACACTCACGAAACTCCAGGATTAAGCAGTCAGCTTGACTGGCCCAACGTCCACTCCCTCTACCACTGATGCTCAGTAATAACACTGTAACACTGTGTACTATCTACCAGATGAACTCAGAAATTTACCAAAGATCCTTAGATAAGTAGATAGCACGTTCAAAACTCACTTCCATCTTGATGGACAAAGGCAACAGATACACGGGAACACCACCAACTCCAAGTTTCTCTCCAATCCACTCACCATAGTGCTGACTACCTAGGTGCATTGTTCCAATAAAGAGCTCCAGACTTGGAAATAAATCATTGTTCCTTTAGTGTCGCTGGGTCAAAATCCTGGAATTGCCTCCCTAAGGGCATTGTGGGTCAAGCTACAGTGCATGGACTGCAGCAGTTCAAGAAGGCAGCTCATTTTCACCTTCTCAATGGGCAACTGGAGACAGACAATAAATACTGGCAGAGCCAGCAGTGTCTACACTTCATGAGTGAATTAAAAGGAGACACTACTTCAGGAGACTCATTTTCCAGCTGAAAGCCCAGCACATTGAGTTGTGAGTGTGACAGTTCTCATCAGTCTGGTCACAGGGAGTTGGAGAAGATATGTTCCCAGTTACACTGGAGATCAAAATGGAAAGGGAGAGCTTTGGCCATTTATGTATTTCTGAAATTTTACCCCTCTGAAACATGCTGAAACCTTAATGTGTAATGACCCTTCTTAAGGAAAATAAATCTGTCTAGCCCTTACTTTTGAATTAAAAACCAGATGTAGTTAATGTTTACTTTTCCTATGTTAAAACATTGATTATGAAAAAGAAGTTCTTCATTTCAGCTAGGTCCCTTTTGAAGACCTGAGATCATAAGCAGGTGCTATATAAATACAAGTTCTTCCATGAGATACCTTTTATCAAAATAGCTATCAGAATATCAACATTGGATGTGCTGCTGAATACTGATATTGTATTTTTACAATGGAAACACAAACACAAAGAAAACTCAATCGAGATTGAATAGACCTTTTTTCAAAGGTCCTATCTTTTAAATGATAATTAAATGCAGTGGAAAAGAAATTCAGAGTATTCTTGCCTTTATTGATATATAGTCAAAATATAATTCAAAAATAGGTGGATTCATACCTCAGAATTTTTATCACTTATGCTTTACTTTCATATGAAAATGTTGATATCATTCTGTGAACTTTAGTTGCTAAGTCTTCCTTTATATCTTAGCCTTGTGTTCTTTCATCATTACCAGAAAAAAATTGTGAGGAGTTTTTTTTAGATCAGAAAGCAGATTACTTCTGTTTGCAATCATGAAGGAACCTTGTTGACAGAGAGCACACAGAGGGGACTTAGAAGAGGAATAAAGGTACCATGGCATGTGCAAATAATTTTCATTAATATTATTTGCTGAGTATTAGAAATTTAACTTGTAGATTTGCTTTCTTTCGCTGCCAACAAAATCACAATGAAGTCTCAATGTAGATCCTGCAGGACATTTCGTAAGATAATGGTTTTGAAGGCGTTTTTATTGTTTTGAGATCCGCTTAATCGGACAATGTCACAAAGTCTTTGGATGGAGGCAGTTGACTTCCCCAATGGGACCAGGTATATTCCTCAAAATTCTTACTAATTATGCCTAGTAAACCATTCTACTGCAATCGTACAATGAACTTCCACAAGGTTCTTTTCACATGGTAGTAAAGTCACGATCAATAATCCAGGTTCAAGACTCACCTGCTCTAGAGATACTTTATTGTACATCTGACACCTTAAATCTCAGTTTCTGAGTCAAGGCATAGCATCTCTACAGTGTGGAAGCAGTTGATTTGACCCAAGTATACACTGATCCTCTGAACAGCATCTCACCCAGATCTACCCATCTACCTTATCCCATAACCCCACATTTCCCACCATTAATCCACCTAGCCTGCACATCCCTGTGCACTATGAGGCAATTTAGCATGGCCAATCCACCTAACCTGCACATCTTTGGACTGTGGGAGGAAACTGAAGCAAACCCATGCAGACACTGGGAGAACATGCAAACTCCACACAGACAGGGTAAAAACAATGACTGCAGATGCTGGAAACCAGATTCATCAGGAATAGAGAGTTGATGAAGGGCTTTTGCCCAAAACATCGATTTTCCTGCTCCTCGGATGCTGCCTGAACTGCTGTGCTTTTCCAGCACCACTCTAATCCAAAACTCCACACAGACTGTCATCTGAGGGTAGAATTGAACTAACATCCCTGATGCTGTGAGGCAGCAGTGCCAATCACTGAGCCACCATGCTGCCCCAGAATATTAGTCTGGGTTTATGAGTGCTGGTCTCATGACATTCCCGCTATTATACCACCTCCTCATCAGGTGCAATCTGACAGCACTGGGGTTAAAGTTAGTTTTACGCACAGTGTTTGCTTTTTAAAAAAGCAATCACATAGCAAAAGTAAAACAAGATATGATGTCTGACAACTGTCGAAATGTTTGGAGATTAAAGCTGAATCTGGGTGTTTGTATAGGATGGGCTAAAGAATTAAATTTGATGATGTTATTTGACATAGTTGAATGAGTCCTGTGAACATTCTTGTATGTGACAAAGGGGCATTTCCAACGCCCCTCCCCCAAGTCACTCCTCCATACCTTTTATCTTAGCCTGCTGGGCAAACTTTCCTCATTCCTGAAGAAGGGCTTATGCCCGAAACGTCGATTCTCCTGCTCCTTGGATGCTGCCTGACCTGCTGCGCTTTTCCAGCAACACATTTTCAGCTCTGATCCCCAGCATCTGCAGTCCTCACTTTCTCCCTGTGGCAAAGACAGCACAATCTGTACTTGTTTTTCTGTACTGGCTGTTTGTTACTCTGTATAACAGAGGGAGTTATGTTCCATGTCATTGGACTTCACCTCAGACCAGGATTGCAAGGAACAAACCTAAGCATCCAGACCAGTCATCGATCAAAGGGTCCCTGATGGACAGAGTGGCCTGAGGCTTATTGCTTATTTCCTTTATTTTTCACTTAATAAACATTCCTTTCTTTTTTGTATTTTATTATTAGTTAATAAACATTCATATTTAATCAAATTGCTGTTGTCAAGTCTTCTCTTAACGACATTTAACGGCCGCTTGGATATATCCTATGATCCAGGAAAGCGTTGCTAGCTTAAATACAAGAAATGCCTGAGCTGGCTTTGAGCACAGCAATTGGAGCTATGAAAATAAACGATTTTACTGTAGGTTTCCCAGCTGAGGATGTCTGAGCTCTCTTGTTTGAACTTAAAACATTGCGTAGAACGTTCCTCAAAATGAACATTGCTCAGCGATGCTTTTCACAATAAACATGCTGCAATGTTCCAAGCCAACGTCCGCAGACTTCCAAGGTAACCCACTGTCGAGAGAGCAGTTATAAAGTCTTGCCAGTACAGGAAATCTCTAGGCACTGGAAGTGAAAAGGATCTCTGAAACTGGAAATGCTTGCCTCAGCTCAGAGTGTGACAAATTAGTAGATGCCTGTTGCTTAGTTTTACAATTGATATTGATGATGGGTGTTGCTTTTAAATTGTCCCAAATGCAGTATTTCATGGCTGAAGTGATATAAATGAAGAGCATTAGGCCAGAGAGCTGGTAAGCACTGCAGTAGACAACCAATGGCTGACATTATGTTGACAACCACAGTTACATCAGTACTAAGAGAACAGGCCTCGGCAGTCTAAAGATCAGTCAGTACCATCTGCTGCAAGGATGCCTCTTGCCAAATCACACAGGGATGGCAGAGTCATTGGCAAGCAAGGTCACCACATTAATCATCTTCTCCAGCTTCACTCCTGCCCAGTCCATGTAGGAGATTAGCCTCAATCCTCTTTGACAGTTCCGTGGCTGAAGGCAGATCCTGAATTGTACACCAACCTGATCAGGGTTAAACTCCGCATTTCTGTCACACCAACCATGCAGCCAGCAGAGGTAACTGTGTCCACCTTCACCAAACAAAACCCTCAATCCTAAACAAACAACCTGAGTTGCCATGGCGACATGCATTTTTACATGCAGCCTGGAGCTATGAATTGTAATGGTCGGAATGTTATCTACAATGTAAGGCACTGTATAGGATTATAGAATGTACAGTACAGAAAGAGGCCATTTGATCCATCTAATCCGTGCCGGCTCCCAAAAAGTCACTCAGCTGATCTCATTCTCCAGCCCTATCCCCATAGCTCCCTAACTGTGGATGCTGAAATTCCACAACTAAAAACTGAGAATGCACAGCAGACCTGTCAAAAGAGGAACAAAGTTGACATTTCAGATCAATGAGTTTCCAGGTTATCAACATCGTATGGTACAAAGCAGAGAATGCTGGAGAAACTCAGCAGGTCTGCAGCATCTATCAACATAGAAAACAGAAGTTAATGTTTTGAGTCTGCTATGACTCTTTTTCAGTTCAATCTGAACTTAAATCTAATCGCTTCCACTGCCCTGCTCAAAGTTCCAAAAACAATTGAATTCTGAGTAGAATAATTCTGTTTGCAGTATGGTGCCAGGTATAAAAATGACATGGCCTTCAAATGAGTTGGTTTTGAGTGATTAAACACATTGGTTGATTAAACATAAATAATGACTAAACAAAAATGTTAAATCAAAACATTGATTTTTAAAAAAAGACACAAAATTGAAGCTTTTTATGTCTTCTGCAAGTCAACATTGGGATGCAAGAAATACAACTTTAAAAAAGAACACCAATTTACACAGCATGATGATATTCCCTTTCAAACTTTGGCTTGTGTCCCAGTACTGATCATTAAGATGAAAATCTTTCAATTTTATGTCTCTTTTTGGCAATAATTAAGTTCTGCAGAATCAGGCATTTAGACATACAATCAGTTCTGCTATAGCATGCATTTCTTCAACGCGAATTAGCTAAAATGGGATTGAAGAATTTAGACCATTATTTGTAGAACACAAATGTCCTTTACCTGTATTGGCTATAACATGATTCTGCCCCTATTAGTTTGAAACGTGCTGCTATTACCCGATTTTCTTATAATGAGGGGTCACACAAGAATGGAACTGTCACTTTATATCAGAACCGATTGTGTAAATATATATGTTTTATACTTTTATATTCTGGGATATTAAAGAATACAGCTACAGAATGCACTGATACTAATTTTCCAGGTGTTGTTAAATTCTGGAAAAGCCACAGAGGATTGGAAAACTGACAATGTAACATCTTTGTTTAAAAAGGGAATGAAACTATCAACCAGTCAGCTTAATGTCTATTATTGGGAAAATATGGCAGTCTATTGTAAAAGATTAATAGTGCAACATTTAGAGATAGGTAATATAATCAGATAGAAGTCAGCATGGCTTCACTAAAAGGAAACCATGCCTGACAAATTTATTAGAATTCTTTGAGGAGGTAACAAGCAGGATAGATGACGGGGAAGCAGTGGATGTATTTGGATTTTCAAAAGGCATTTGATAAGATACCACACATTAGGCTAATCAATGTAAGAGTCCATGGTGTTGGAGGTTTTTCTTTAATTTGATTTGATTTATTATTGTCACATGTACCTGGGTACAGTGAAAAGTTTTGATTTGCGTACAGTACAGGCAGATCATATCATACAAAGTGCATAGAGGATTACAGAACAGAGCAAGGAATACAATGTTATGGCTGTAGAGAAGGTGCACAGAGAGTGAGGTCAATATTAAATTTAAAATATGAGAGGTCCATTCAGCAGTCTAATAACAACAGGGAAGAAGCTATTCTTGAACCTGCTAGTACACGTGTTTAAGCTTTTGTATCTTCTATCTGATGGAAGAGATTGGAAGAGATTATAACCTGGATGGGAGGTGTCTTTGATAATACTGGTCGTCTTTTCAAGGCATTATATTAGTATGGATAGAGGATTAGCTAGATAATAGAAGGCAGAGAGATGGAATAATAGCAACATTTTCAGGATGACAACCTGTAACTAATGGAGGATCCGGGCTGAGACTACAATTATTTAAAATCTATGTTAATACCTTGGATGTGGAAGGTGAGTATATTAAATTTGTGGATAACAAAAGATAGATGAGAAAGCAAGTGGTGAGGATAACACAAAGAGTCTGCAGAGGGATTCAGATATATTGAATGAGTGAGCAAAAACTTCAAAACTTACATCATTTATAACAGACTGTGATGTTTTCCCAACAACACATATTAAGCTGATTGGCCCGTTAGTTACCTATTCTTTGCTTCCTTCCCTTTTTAAATGGAGGCATTGCTTTGGCAGTTCCAATCTTCTGGAACTTTTCCAGAAAATAAGGATTCCTGGAAGGCTACTACCAGTGCCAGCAAAGACTGCAGAAAGCAAAAACGTGAAGGGATTTGGGATAAGGGCAGAATGCACCAGAGAAACTCAGTATGTCTGCAGCACCTGTGGAGGGAAAAACAGAGTTAATGTTTCAAGTTTGGTGACCCCTTGCAAAATAAGGGGTTACACATTTAAGATAAAGGTGACGAGGAAATTTCTCTTAGAGTAACATGAACCAATGGAATTCCCTACAGCAGAGGGCTGTGAAGATATATTCAAGGCTGAGATGAAGAGACATTTCATTATAGAACATAGAAAAGTACAGCACAGAACAGACCCTTTGGCCCGCAATGTTGTACCGAAGTTTAATCCTAATGTAAAATGTAATAACTTAACCTCCGTACCCCTCAACTCATTGCTATCCATGTGCATGTCCAGTTGTTGCTTAAATGTCCCTAATGACTCTGCTTCCACCACCACCGCTGGTAATCACATCTTTTCTCAGCATTCTGTTTAGAGATCTTATTATACATCTCTGAAACAGGTGGCACTTGGACTCAGACCTTCTGGCACAGAGTTGGGACATTACCATTATGCCATAAATGCTCCATAATCAAGGGTTAGAGGAAAAAGCTGGGAGTGGAGTTGAGGCTTATCAGATCAGCTATTATCACACTGAACAGCAGAGTAGACTCAATGGACTGAATGGCTTGCTCTGCTCATATCTTTAATGGTCTTATTAACACAACATGGATCCATTGGAGTTAATGGCTACTATTACAATGCAATCTAAATTATAGATAATTGCAACACAACCTGTTGAGGGATATTGTTATAGACTCTGGAGTTTATGGGACTTGTACCCAGACCTCCTGGCTCAGGATAGGGACACTGCCACTATGTCACAAGACCCCCACCTGCAATGTAAATTATAGGCATTTTTACATATTAGCACTGTGTAGCAGAGACTGAGAGGAACTAAACACAGTGATAGCTGGTCCAGCATTTACTAGAGCAACAACATCATTAATAACTATTAGCTTGAATGATATTGGCATATTTTGAACAAGATCAATATTGATCCTTCTGTCTTTTTAGGAATAAATGTTTGATCCATGTGAGGATACCACTGCTGCCCATGCTGTCCCAATTAATTGGCACAAATTAGATAAAGCAGCAACTTAGATTGTCTTTAGAAATGGGAGCGTGCTGAGGAGATTGTTCCCCACATGTGATACTCTAATTACATCTCAGTAATCATGGACTTTAATTACACAATCTGTAAATCTGTTTAATTGTGAGCCTGGCCCTAGTTTTGGAGGCATTCAGGAGAAGCAGTTATTTTATATCTCAGCACGAGACAAAAGCTCTTCCAAATATGATCATTTGTCTCCAATGAAGTCAATTGCATCATGAATGAATTAGTCTGTCTTAACAAACCCCATGCCCAGAACTCTATGTAAACAAAAAAAAGACAATTTTTCACTGAAAATCTCTCACTTGCCTAATGGGGACCAAAAGTTTATATTTCATTGTCCTGGTAATTTGTATGCAAGCAAAGTTAGGTCAATTTTAGACACAGGTTATTAATTAATCCCAGGATAGAAATATTTGCTCAGAATGTTTTTGTCTGTTTTTTTTCCATCTGCATGTGACTGGCTCAATTGTCCATTTGCATCACAGTTCAGCCACAATTGGATGGTCTCCTTAAGAATTGTTCATGATGAGTTAATAATCAAAAGCAGGATTTTTAATTCCTCTGTCAATGTCAGAATGGAGGTGAGTGACCAGAAAACAGTGATTCCAGGATTCTCACCCTGATCATTTATTTTAGCAGTGTACAATGAAGTTGTGACAAGTGAGTTCTATGATTTTCACAAATTAATCTCAGCACTTTTGTTATAAATACTGCGCATGTTCGATGGATGTTTCTGTGTGGGACATTGAAAGGATCGCGAGCATTAGATGGTTGTGGAGTTGGCATGGGATTGGGCTAGGTGTGGAAGGTTGTATGGGAAACAGGTTGGATAGCCAAAAGGAATTGGGAAAAGTCTCCGAGGAAAGTTGAAATCTGTCTTGTTGAGAGACAGCACAGATGAGACAGTGGTAAGTGAAATCATGTTGAGGGCTCCTCAAATCCACAAGCACATTTGGCAAGCTTAAGGGTACAACATAAGTATGTGCTGCTATTGTTGAACATATGGGAGAAAACACTCTTGATAGGATGCTGAATGACTTGCATTGTGTAGAGATGAAGAGATCATGATTCATTCGGATACCTCTGAAAAACATTCATAGCAGACTCAAAAAGTTAACTCTTTCTCTATCTACAGTTGTTGACTGACCTGCTGAGTTTCTTCAGCATTCTGTATTTTTTTTTCAGATTCAGCTTCCTGCTGCAATTAAAAATTTCCATGTCAAGTATTATCTGCTTGTGAATCTGAATGAAAATCTCAAACTCTTCTGGCTCCAAAGATGAATTGAAATTGAAAAGGAAGGGAAGACATCATGATCCTAAAACTCACCTTGATCAAAATGTTTGCCCAAGACAATTTCCAGACTGAAAAATTGCAATTTTGCCTCTCGTTGACATCAGTATCGAACTGAAGGTCAACATAAATTACACTTGTCTAATGGGAAAGCAGATTAGAGAGAATGTGCTGGGCAGAATTTCAATTGGGCCAGATTTTCTAGAATTTGATCATTAAATAAGTGAGGGGCCCCAAACAAGTATCTCCTCAACCAATCAGATTTAAAGACTGAGCAAGAAGTAGAAGAATGAAAGGAACAGAAATTGAGTATATTTGCAACAGAAAGAGAGTGAAAGGATGATGGAAATAACAAAAGAGAGAAAGAAGATACAGAAAAGACAAGATTTTGTTTTTAAAACTTGAAGTTCTAACATTCTGGAAGAACACTTCACTATCTGTAGAAATAAAACTCCACCATCTAAATAGATTCCTTTCTGAGCTGCCTAGTATTACAGGACTATAAATTTCAGACTGTTCCTGTCCAGCCCTAACTCTAGTTGAATGGAAAATAAAGGCAACAGATTTATGAAGTGTATAGAAGTTATGAGGATGAGGTGGGATTTTTCCAAAGCGAACAGCAAAACAACAGAAATAATTTATCAACTTTTAGTGATTTGTAACTCAAGGTAACTCTTCTATCCTATGAGTTGCTGGCTGATTTGTGTTTTATCAGACCATTATTTTACTTCAGCAAATTCTTTGCTCTTTGACCTCTGATCATCTTATATTTTATCAATTAATATCACATGAATATCAACAGTTAATTATTTTAATGTCCTGGCATTTTGCTACAGAAACACTATAAATAACATCCATAAATATATATAACACCTTGAATTCCTTCTTATTCTGGGTCTCCTTTCTGGATCTCTAACAGTGAAGGTGCTCTCATTTACTTTTAACTCCAGGCAGCAACTTGTTCCTGTCCTTTACTTACTCCACATCTGATTCAGGTGTGTTAGTTTGGAGTTTGGATTCAGTTTCTTCCAGATGTGCTGAGTTAAAAATTATACTGAACTTGCAAAACAGAAGAAAGCCATTTGACCCATTGGTCCTCATCTTTAGAAGGCTTCTTTTCACTAAAGTAGAGGACGACATTCAACACAAGGGCAAAGCAAATTAGGGTAAATATAGAAAATAGACTTAGTTTGTTTCTATTAGTAATATTTAATTTGAGCTATTGTATTATAAGTCTCTCTGTGGGTTTAGTAGCATATAATCCCTGTACTCCAGAACATCAAGGGAGGAGCTATGTAACACTGTGATGTGGTAATAGCTAACAGCTGTAATGCTAGATGGTTTTAGTACTAAGATAGCCAGGGTTAGGGAACTTGAGTTTTCCCCTCAACTTTCCTGGTTGAATGCAGTTCCAGCAATGCTCAAAGCTCAACGTCATACAGAATAAAGCAATTCACTTGACTGGTACACCGTCTTTCAACAGAGACATTTACTTATTCTACCACTGGTACACAGTGATAACATTGTGCCATCTACAAGACACAAGGCAACAATTTTCCAAGGCTCCATTGATGGCACCTTCTAAACCCATCACTTCTATTGGTGTGTGGGCTTCCATCTGGATTTTCTAAATGTGTGGGCTCTTTGGAGTTCACATGGTCTAATGTGTATTTGGTTCCTGTTAGATCTGACTTTGCTCTCCCAGGTCCTCACAACATAATCACATTTACATCTATTGGAACACTGTTCACATTTTCAAATCCTGTTAGTCCCAAATTCGCACTCCCAACTCTCTCCATTTTCAGATCACTCTTATTTTCTTTCATTTGATTATGAAATTGCACTCATCATTACCTCTGCCCAACTGTTGACTTTACAAATTGAGATTATCTGAAAGTTTTAATAGTCTCCCTGAATATACTTGGAAGTATGGCAGCTCTGAAAAAGAATCATATCTGACTCGAAATGTTAGCTCTGTTTCTCTCTCCACAGATGCTGCCAGACCTGCTGAGTTTCCTCACCATTGTTTGTGTTTATTAATGGAACAATTCTATTTTGCTGGATAGAAGGTAGTTATCTTGGGCTTCATTTCTGATCATCAGATGTTGAAGGCTCTCTGCCTAAATGAAGGATAACTGATCACTTGTATTTCTTTCAAAGATAATATCACCTGTGCCAGGGTGGTATTTGAACCCTGATCCCCAGAGCATTGTACATACAAGAACAGAATTTGCTGGAAAAACTCAGGAGGTCTAGGAGGATCACAGTTCTTATGAAAGATTACGGGACCTCAAAACGTTAACCCTGATTTCTCTCCACAGATGCTGCCAGACCTGCTGAGTTTTTCCAGCAATTTCTGTTTCTATTTTTCTTTCTCTTTCTGACTTCCAGCAGAAAAATCATTTATTTTTCCCCCAGAACATTGCCTCGGTCTTTGGATTAATAGTCCAGAGATAATGTTATTAGGTCATTACCTCCCCATTATCAATAATTATTCTTTGTTTGAGCAAATTACTCTACAATGAGTAGATTGCATCCCCTGTCCTGGAACAAGGGAAGGCCTGGTGAGTGTGGACAAGCTTCCTCGTTCACAACAAAGATGGTTATTTGTGCTAGTCAGTGAAATAGCTTCTAGTCAGCAGAGCTTTCAAACTGTTTTGCTTGTTAGGATTCTTTGAATTATTGCTGGCTGACAAAGTTCTCCAGAGCCCAATGTTTAAGATCCTATCACTGTCCGCAAGTGAAAGTTTGATGTTATTTTGGGGGCGGCAGCTTTGTTACAATGAGCCAGGCAGCTTGGTGATGGCATTGCTAGGCAACAGCAAAGCCTGTCATTCATGGGTAACTCCCGCCAGACATCTGTAGCTTGGGAATGTGGCAGAGAGCTGACAAATTCTGTGGGAGATGATAATACCACAGGTGGAGACAGCAAGCAGGGAAGACTGTGACTGGTCAAACCTTGGTTGTACCTGTCCCAGCTCCACCTGGATTGGCACAGTTCCTGAGTTGGTACATGGGCACTCAGCAAGCTTACAAGGGGACGGTATGGGCTTATTTAGAGGACTTTCACAAAGAACTGGCACAAGCATGTTGGACCAAATGGGCTCACTCTGTGTTGTTTTATTATATAAATCATATCCATGATAACTAACAGTTTGATAGTTAAGAATCAAAGGCAGCTGAAATATACACTTGATGAAATAGTTAGGGAAACGTCGAACAGTGTAAAGATATCATCATCCTCATCCTCATCATCATAAGGCCATTATTCGATAAGATATGGCTGATAACCAATCCCACTCTCCTGCTTTCTCCCCATAATTCTTAATCCCCTTACTAATCAAGAGCCTATCTATCTCTGTCTGAGGGAAGGGTTGGTGGGAATATCACTGTACAAGTCGTTCTGCTATAGCACGCGTTTTGTTAGCACGAATTCGCTATAACACAATTGATGAATTGAGGACAGAGTTCCTAAAGCGTGAACTTTTGAAGTGTCTATGGGTTATTACATGATTCCAGCCCCATTAGTTTACATGGTGCTGCTACTACACTATTTTCTTACTACATGGGATTCCTCGAGAACGGGGCTGCCATGCTATCGCAGACTGTACATTGCTTCAGGTTGTGTTCATTTCATAGATTTAATAATTCTCAGAACCGTTTCAGATTCCATCAGTTTTCTAGCCATTTCCTTCACTGTCGATTTATACATTTCCAGTCCTTTCAGTTCAGACTTGCAGCTATGTTCTGGCTCTCAAATTGTAAATAGTTAGCTTTTGAATATTTGCATATATATAGCCCACCCAATCTTTTATCCATTTAACTCCTGGGAATCAGTCTTGGCACTGTTTATTGGGGTTATTAATGAAAGCTGCTTCACTGCTGTATTCATGTTTGTTGTTGAAACAGGATTTCAACATATGTGGGGAAGTAATTTATCCCTGCAAATTGGTTTCCTTTCAAATATTGCATCATAATTTCCAGATCAAGGATTAGATTGATAGATGGGAAGTTGTGTGAGATGGGGTGGGGGGTCATGTACCAGTCTGTATTCCTCTTGACCCAGATTTCTTCCATATGATTGCACACAGCAAGTATGAGCAAGTCTAATAGCATGACGTGATACAGAATGCAAATGATAAGTAGGAATGTCAAACCTTTGTAAAGCACCAAGTGAAGCAGACTGCCCAATTGTGTACTCCATAACCATACAATGGAAAACATTGGAGATGGTTTATAAAGAAAATTTGCCAAAGGAGTACCAGGAATGAGGGACTTAACTCATGTGGAGAAACCGGGGAAATTGAGATTCTTCTCTATGGAGCAGAGACATGTTATGAAAGATTTCATAAATATGTTTGATGATGTGACTTGGCTTGAGAAGGATATTTTGCCTGATACAGCAATGCTTATGACAGCCCTCATAAGAAACTGGGCCTGAATATTATGGTGAATATCATGGTCATGCCTGATGAAGAGTTTATGCTTGAATCATTGATTCTCCTGCTCCTTGGATGCTGCCTGACTGGCTGTGCTTTTCCAGCACTGCACTCTTCAGCTCTTGAATATTGTGGGTGGCACGGTAACACAGTGGTTAGCACTGCTACTTCACAGCGCCAGAGACCCGGGTTCAATCCCGCCTCAGGCGACTCTCTGTGTGGAGTTTGCACATTCTCCACGTGTCTGCGTGGGTTTCCTCCGGGTGCTCCGGTTTCCTCCCACAATCCAAAGATGTGCAGGTTAGGTGAATTGGCCATGCTAAATTGCCCGTAGTGTTAGGTGAAGGGGTAAATGTAGGAGAATGGGTCTGGGTGGGTTACGCTTCGGCGGGTCGGTGTGGCCTTGTTGGGCTGAAGGGCCTGTTTCCACACTAAGTAATCTAATCTAATTATGGTATTGAAGGATCCAACAAACAGTTGTTTTAACTAGCAATAATGTACAAACATTACAATTGTAGGCAGGACAGAATCTAGGCTAGCATCAAACGATGAAGTTACATTGATGGCCTCATAAGCATACCTCTAAAAAGTACATTCTGTCTCTTAAAGGTACACTGACTATAAAACATAACACAACAGTGTTCAAAATCGTGAAAGCTTTAGATACAGTGAATAAACATAAACTCTTCCAAATGGATGAATCTTTAGGAACCAGAGGTCTCCAATTCAGTTAACAGGAAAAAGAATGGGATGTGAAAACAAAAGACATGAGGGGAAAAAAAGACAATACCCGTGGAAACTTCTGAATTAAATTGAATGAGTTATTGTCACTTGTGTAATATGTCAAGTGTATGATAAGTGTAATATGTCATGACACTCTAATGCCCTTTTAAGTTACAGAAGATATTAAGATACAACTGAAATATTACTAAAAACTTCAGCTTCCTCCTTTTTTGTGCTCTGCTTGACATCGGGAGGGTGGAAGGCGGGGATCTCCACAATGGGCTCCATGCCCCCCAATGCCCTCATATCACAGTCCATTCCAAGAGTCCCTCTGTGGCCAATCATAGCCACCACTGCTCTGCCGCTAGATGTCCCACACAGGAACCTACCATGCTACCACCAATGTAACCACCACTCCCATTGATCAGCCAGGAGCATTGATTTGAGCCTGCCGCCTGATTCTTTCAATCTGGAGGGCCCTGTCTGAGTGGGTGGTGCACGCAAATCAAAAAGACAATGGGATACATATGTGCAATATTTAGCAAGGCTTTGGGGAAAGAGCAAGTGAGTCAGCTGAATTGGATGGCTCTGTCAAAGATCTGGTACAGGCATGATGGGCTGAATGGCAAAGTATAACACAATGCAACCAATCATCTACCCGGGATCCAATTTGCTGAGTTGGCTCAAGGTTTACAGCAAAGGTTTGGGACATCATTCCAGCTGAGATAGCATCCAGGACAGCCGGATGGTTCACATGTCCCAGCCCGTCGTGAAAAATCACACTATTTCATCATAATCACCAAAGGCCTGAACATAGGCAGTGAATTATAGAAGAAAAGAGGATTTTTTTTTTCCCAATACCTTGTGTATCGCAAAGAAAACACCTGATTTTCAAAAATAGAAAACTCTACAGACTAATCCCTGCCTGGTTGCTGAGAACAGTTGGTAGGATAGGTCAGGAATCTCGGCTCCATTAAGGATTAGCGGGTTATCTTCTGAGTACTTGTGAAATGATTGGCTGTTTCTCACCGGTGGAGAAATTGGAATTTGAGGAGAAATCATCAAGTATGCAATTATTTGTTAAAAATGCATTTTCACTACAGCACTGCAATCCAACATTTTCATTTATTATTAGAAAATGAATATGATCAACTCTGATCAGTGAGCTCAAACATCCACTAGCAGCTTTACTCTTTCAGCAAAAAGACAGTTTCCCACCAAGCGAAAAACCTACCAATGACATTCTGGGCAACTAGAGAACTTCATAACCATTGCTTCCATCTCATCATGTTATACGGTCAATTCAATCACTGTTATTAATATATCTTAGAGGTTGCTGTCACAATGGATAGTAATACACAAAGAGAGAACTCATAACAGCTTTGTGAAGAATCTTCCTTAAAAATGTGAATCAAAGAATGAAAAAAATCACTCAACTCCTTTAAGGATAGAAAGAGGCGCAAGAGAGGAGAGGGAGTGGTGTTTTTCATAAAGGTTAGCATTATTGCTGTACTTAGGGAGGATAAAACTGGAATACATCCAGGGAAATTATTTCAGGCAGGGGCTAGTGCGCGGTGTGCTGCTGCTAGTCTCTGGAATGGGGAGCAGACTTTATAGAAATCTCTAAGCCCCAGAGAAAAGGCATTGAATCGATTAACCGAACAATTAATTATCCGAATGAAATAGTGCCTGCCCATCTTGTTCAGATAATTGAGGAAAGGCAAGGACTGAATAGGGATAGTCAGCATGTCATGGGAAATCATCTCTCACTAACTTGACTGAGTGTTTTGAAGAAATAACAAATAGGATTGATGAGGGCAGAGCAGCGGATATGATCCATATGGACTTCAGTAAAGTATTTGACAAGGTTCCCCATGGGAGACTGGTTAGTAAGGTTAGATGTCATGGAATACAGGGAGAACTAGCCAGTTGGATGCAGAACTCGCTCAAAGGTAGAAGACAGAGGGTGGTGGTGGAGGGATGTTTTTAAGATTGGAGGCCTGTGACCAGTGGAGTGCCACAAGGATCGGTGCTGGGTCAACTACCTTTTGTCATTTATATAAATGATTTGGATAAGAGCTTAAGAGGTATAGTTAGTAAGTTTGCAGATGACACCAAAATTGGAGGTGTAGTGGACAGCGAAGAAGGTTACCTCAGAGTACAACAGGATCTTGATCAGATGGGCTAATGGGCTGATGGAGTTCAATTTCAATAAATGTGAGGTGCTGCATTTTGGAAAAGCAAATCACAGCAGGACACATACACTTAAAGGTAAGGTCCTGGGCAGTATTGCTGAATAAAGAGACCTTGGAGTGCAGGTTCATAGCTCCTTGAAAGTGGAGTCGCAGGTAGATAGAATAGTGAAGAAGGCATTTGTTTTGTTTTCCTTTATTGGTCAGAGCATTGAGTATAAGAGTTGGGGCATTATGTTATGGCTGTACAGGACATTGGTCAGGCCATCTTTGGTATATTATGTGCAATTCTGGTCTCCTTCCTATCGGAAGGATGTTGTGAAACTTGAAAGGGTTTAAAAAAGATTTACAAGGACATTGACAGGGTTAGAGGCTGAACAGGCTGGGGCTGTTTTCCATGGAGCGTCAGAGGCTGAGGGGTGACCTTATAGAGGTTTATAACATCATGAGGGGCATGGATGGGATAAATAGACAAAGTCTGTTCCCTGGGTGGGGAGTCCAGAACTAGAGGCATAGAGAGGGGAAAGATATAAAAGGATCCTAAGGGGCAACTTTTTCACACAAAGGGTGGTGCACGTATGGAATGAGCTGCCAGAGGAAGTAGTGGAGGCTGGTAAAAGTACAACATTTAAAAGGCACCTGGATGGATAAATAAATAGGAAGGGTTTGGAGAGATATGGAGCAACTGCTGGCAAATGGGATAAGTTTAGGTTAAGATATCTGGTCAGCATGGACGAGTTGGGCTGACGGATCTCTTTCTGTGCCGTACATTTCTATGACTCTCTGACTCTAAGAACTGAATGAGGGATATCAAAGAATAGACACAGGATGAATAGGGCATTTATTGAATAATACATCTTAATAGGACAGTTGTTTTCTTTAAAAATTGGCTTTTCCAACTCTAAAATATTGTCCAGTTACATTATCAATCATCCCTTTGAGCACTTGATCGTAATTTCAACAGTGTCTTGGTCTTTTACCCTGTTATCAATCACTCTACCTTATTGAATGTTGAGAAGATATCTTACTCCTTACTAATAATGAGAAGATGCCTCATTATGCAGAACATTTGTCCTCGTTACTCATCCTCTTTCTCCAGAATAAAACGTGTTGCATGGTTTCCTTGGAGTTGCCATCAGCAAACTTGATATTCAAAGATGAAAGGAAAAGATAATTGTTCCAGAGGACCATTGGGCTGCTTTCTCATTAGACAGAGATACTTGGTGGTGGTTTAACCCGAGGGTTACCAAGGCCTGGTGAGGGGAGAGATTATGAAGGAGAGTCCTTCATGGTAACCTCAGCCAGTGTGGGAATTGAGCCTATACTGTTGATGTAACAGTTAAAGGAAATGAACAAAGAAGAAACAAAGGAATGAACTTGCAATTGAATCAGACACAGAAAGAGAAATAGAGAGAGGAAGAAAACAAGGTTTTATTAAAGAAAACAAGAGTTAGCAAGAAAAATTATCCATAATTTTAATTTTAACATTTTAAAAACATGGGGCGGCACGGTGGCACAGTGGTTAGCACTGCTGCCTCACAGCGCCAGAAACCCGGGTTCAATTCCCACCTCAGGCAACTGTGTGTGGAGTTTGCACATTCTCCCCGTGTCTGCATGGGTTTCCTCCGGATGCTCCGGTTTCCTCCCACAGTCCAAAGATGTGCTGGTTAGGTGAATTGGCCATGCTAAATTGCCCATAGTGTTAGGTGAAGGGGTAAATGTAGGGGAATGGGTCAGGGTGGGTTGGTCTTCGGAGGATCGCTGTGGACTTGTTGGGCCGAAGGGCCTGTTTCCACACTGTAGGGAATCTAATCTAATCTAACATTACTAAAGTAATTCACAAATTGAATGACTGAGTCTCTTTACTCATAATTTCATATTTAGGCAAGAAAGGTTGATTGGCACTCATGATCAAATGTAACCTCATTAAAAGGATACTTTGGCTTAAAATGACTTGCCTTTCTGCAGGGAACCTAATAGGCAATTTAATGGGTAAATTGAGGAACCTCATGAAAATCATGAGCAAGTTAAAGAGGAGATGCTTTTTCTGGGAGGATCCAGCAATTTGTATCTCTTCACGATTTCTTGTCGCAAATTTCTGAAAGATTTGTTCATTTCTGGTGATTATATTTATTTCAGAAAAACCAGTTCTGATGAAGTTAACAAAATGCTCACTTATATCAGCTGAAAGATTATTAGAAAATTACTCCAATCCAGCATAACCAATTGATTATATGCTACATCATTACTTGTATTAATGAGAGAGGTAACTTTTCGAATTCCTTTTCTGAATCAGGATGATCTCATCAGCAAGTACGCTTTCACCCAGACCTGACAGTATTGAAAATAATAGAGGACTTATACATGTTGAAGGTCAATTTAACGAATGAACATCATTTTGTCGAGGCATTTTCATCCCAGAGGATCAATTGAGACGCAGGAGAAGAAACAGGAAGAGGAAGGTAATCTGGATAACCATTAAAAATGTTTAGTATAGAATGGAAAAACAGCAGCAACCTTGAATGTTAAAATAAAAACCATAAAGACTTATAGCTTTCTTACTGTAGCAGGAGGGCAGAGTGACATTGCTATTTTATAAATGTAATTATTTACATTGTTTGATATATATGTAATTTGCAATTTTTGTATAACTCAATACTAAATATTGCAGCTGAGCAGAAGTTAACAATAATTAAGTTAACATTATGCCCTGTGAGTAAATTTAAATGATAGGGGTAAATGTTACTGGACTGATAATTTAGAGCTTTAGACTAATGTTTAAGGGGTTGAGGTTGAACACTTCTGTGGCAAATGTGAAATTTTAATTCAATAACATTTTGGAATAAAAAACTCACCTAAAGGTGACCATATGACCACAGTTGATTATTGAGAAAATCTTTCTGGCTCACTAATGTCTTTTGGGAATGAAGATCTGCCATTCTTACCCCCATTGGATGTGCATGTGATTTTAGGCCCACAGTAATGTGGCTGACTCTTAACTATAGTTGGTGTTTGAAGAATACTGTAGAATCATAGAATCCCTACAGTGTGCAAAGAGACCATTCAGTCCATCAAATCTTCACCAACCCGCTGAAGAGAATCCCACCAAAACTGAGCCCATGACCCCATCCCAGTAATCCCGCATTTCCCATGGCTAATCCACCTAACCTGCACACTACGTGGCAGTTTGGAATGACCAACCCACCTAACCTGCACATCTTTGGTCTGTGGGAGGAAACCAGAGCACCCAAAGAAAACCCACACAGACATGGGGTTAACTTGCAGGTTCTACACATTTGCCCAAGGCAGGAATTGGACACAAGTCCCTGACACTGTAAGACAGCAGTGCTAAGCATTGAGCTACAATCCATGGATCATCAACTGAAACAACCTTTACAGTTGTTAGTTTTAAATCAGAGATGGATACTATTTTGTTTATCAATGGTATGAAGGGATATGGGCCAAAGGCAGGTATGCAGTGTTAGGTTACAGACCATCCATGATTTAATTGACTGAAGAAACAGGCATGAGGAGCTGAATGGCCTATACCTGGTTCTATAGAACCTCTGCAGTGCAGATAGAGGCCATTTGGTCTATTGAGTCTGCATCAACCATCTAAAGAACCGTCCATTCCACCCTATCCTTGTACCTATGGAACTGTACGGAAGCAGACATTTTGTTCCAACTCGTCCATGTTGACTAGATATCCTAAAGTAATCTAGTCCCATTTGTCAGCATTTCACCCATATCCCTCCGAACCTTTCCTATTCATATACTCATCCAAATGCCTTTTGAATGTTGTAATTGTACCAGTGTCCACCACTCCCTCTGGCAGCTCATTCCATACTCGTACCACCCTCTGCATGAAAACATTGACTCGTAGGTCCCTTTAAAATCTTTCCTCTCTCATCTGAAACTTCTGGTTTTGCACTCCCGTACCCTGGGGAAAAGCCTTTGACTATTCATCCTATCGATATCCCTCATAATTTTATAAACTTCTATAAGGTCTCCCCTCAGCTTCCAATGCTCCAAGGCAAAAAAGCTCCAAAGCTTGAGGTCACAACAACTCTCCCATTGCTCAACATGCAATACAGATCTGGGCTGGTCCTTGTTGGCTTTTGACCTTAACCTCTTTACATTCCAACAGGGCCTTGCTTGCAGAAATTGTTTAGCTAAGTGAGCATAATTGCTGAGGTTGTTGAACACTTGGCCACAACAACAAGAGGTATGGGCATAAAGCAGGAATCTGGCATTGAGGTAAAGGATTAGCCATGATCATATTGAATGGCGAAGTAGTCCCAAAGGGCCAAATACCTACATCTGATCCTAGTTTCTATGTTTGTTTCTAACCTGCATATAAATGAGCTGAGAATAAGTAACAATGAAACTTTACCGTACGCAAATAAACCCCTGAACATTCACGAGCGACATTCTCAGATAACCCTTGAAACCTAATGAAGAAAATCAGGATTATTTTCTCAATAACAAGGATCTCATTTTGTTCCTTCAGCTCAATTGGCTGGACAGCTGATTTGTGATGTAGAGAGGTTCTTACAGCATGGATTCAATTCTCACACCATCTGAGGTTACCATGAAGGACTCTCCTTCTCAACATCTCTCCTTGTCTGAGGCCTCAGGTTAAACCACCACCAGTCATCTCTCTCTCTCTCTCTAACTCTCTCTCTCTCTCTAACTCTCTCTCTAACTCTAACAAGAGGGCAGCACCATGATCTGGTAAGAGTATGGTAATATTACCTTTCTTTATGGTGCAAACATATACATGCTTGTTTGGGTTTGATACTGTAAGCAAACACAAGTATGCAAGCAAAACTAGATGAAGACCAATCTAGTGAAACATTCCAATAATAAATGTAATGCTGATTTTTACCTGGGGAAGATTCTATTTGACCTTAGATTTTAATATGAAAGATCTTTCCTACCAGGGTCAATATGAACAATCTGAACATTCATGCTGTCTACCCAAGAGATGTTATATTGTGTGAAGTTGCAAATTTAGAACATTATTTATGTACTCAACTTAATAATGTATCCTTAATGCAATAGTGCACTTCGCACAGACTGCAAATTATTCCTATTGCTTTATTCAGCCCTTGGGCTAAAATCCATAAAGTGACTGAATCTTTTCATATCCGTAAGTGAGCAAGTGTCCTCTACATGCAATGCATCTTACAGTATCAGCAGATAATACAACTTCTCCTATCACTTGCTTTGATCACTGATGAAATCAGAACCGTTCAATCCAGAAAACAGTGAAACTTTTCTCGAGTGCCTTTTTCAAACTAAAGACATCTCAAGTGCTTTACAGCCAATTAAGCACGTTCAAAGTGTAGTCACTGTCGCAGAGCAGAACCAGTCCAATCATTCGACATCCATATACACTAACAGACACCCAAAGGCACAATCTCTATAGCCACTGATCAATGTGGATGTTAGCGAGAAAGTTGGGACAATTGCACAAGACTGACACTGAGGAGATTCCTGACATCAAGGGAATGAAGTCCCATTTTCTAGCCAAGTGTTACAGAGTGAGACATGGTTCGCATGCATGAGCAGCAAGATGCCTATTTGCACAGAGTAGCAATCTCACTGGGAGATTATCCCACCTCAGTGATGTGCATTTTTCCATTCTCTCAGACTCCTGATTGGAACCTCATGGCCAGAATTCCCAACTTTAAAGTGAGAGAATGTAGCTGGTGACTATAGGTTGCTTCTTGTTCCCCTGGACCTCCAATATCTCAGGGAATGCTCCATAGAAAACCAACCTACTCACATCCTGTCCAGCAGGATCGCCAGATTTTTAATCCGTAAAGGAACCAAGGGTTATGGGAAAAAAGACAGGAAAGTGGAGTTGAGGCTTATCAGATCAACCAGGATCTCATTGAATGACAGAGCAGACTCAATGGGCCGAATGACCCAATTCTGTTCCTATATGTTATGGTGCTATGTTTTGTTGAGGCAGTATAGTAGGAGCTCATGGGAGACAGACCTTAAGGCTAAGTATAGAACATAGTGAAGGTATAATCATGACAGTCTACCTACAAAATAAATCCGAGATTACAAATAAAGAATATTATATTACATAAAAGTATTATGTAAATGCAATCCATTGTTGTTGAAGTATTTGCTTGAAACTCTGTAATGCGTAATCACTATCACAATCGACGGAACTTGTAATGACTGAATGATCTTAAGATTTGAAGTCCTTGTAGCACAGTCTCCTACCCATTTTTGGGGGAAAAGTTAGAAGGAGTTTGTGTGTTATTCAACCTTCATCAATTCCCAAAAGAGAGACATTATTGGATTCAGTCTGTCTGGCATTTTTGAGGGCCTGCTAAAGGCAGAGTACATAGTATCTACGACCCTCTCTCTCACACGTACAAATTTGTCAACACAGGAATAGCAATGGGTCGTTAAGTTCATTTTATTTAACATTAAGGGTGGACTGATATAAGAACAGGAGGTGCAAGAGGAAAATCTTCCCTATCATCTCTGGCTTCACAATGATGAATGAGACAGCCAGGACCATGGATCTCAGGCTCAGGATATAGGACAAACCACTTTGGACTGAGATGAGGTGATGTTTCTTCACCAAAGAGTGGTGAGCCTGTGGAAATCACTACCATAGAAAGCAGTCCAGGCTGAAACATTGAATGATTTCAAGGAGTTGGGCACCAAGCTAGGGGTTAAAGGGACAAAGAATACGGAAAAAAGCGACCACAGGCTATGGAGTTGTCAGATCAGCCGTGATCATGACAAATGGCAGAGCAGGCTTGAGGGGCCAAATGGCTCACTCCTTACTCCTACCTTCTGTGATCTATGTTTCTATAATTGCTGATCCATGCAATGTAGCTTAGCAGGCCTGTCTGAGTGCTGAGACAAACAGAGCTAAAAGTTCAAGTCTGATATGATACTGCTTCAGAACTTTGTTTCAGATCTCCAGCATCTGCAGTCTTTTTGCTGTGGTTTGAGGGTGAACTGGTGAGACCTTGTACACTTCCCTGCACTCTACACACGGACAAAGCACCGCTGACGTAAAGCATTTCTGAATGCCACATTAACACTTCCAATGTATCATGCCTGTGTTTCCAAATGCAACCTTGTGACGTTTCTGGAAATGGTGCTGACGTGTGGGGCTGGTGATAAAATGCAGGGGAACAATCGAGATTCACACACACAAAGAAAGCGGGTCATTGTGACCCTCTTCACCCACCTCCCACCTATCCCTGGTTCCCCAGATATCCCTCAAACTCCTTCACAGCACCCCAAGTCAAAGCAAAAAACTTGAGAACTATCCCACTTCAACCTCTATTAAAGTTCTTGTGCATCTCATTGATATATTAATACACCTTGCTGTTATTCTTTAAATAAAATCAAGAACTAATCCTGTCAAAAAACTACACTTCATTTATTCACTATATCTGCCAAAAAGAATTAATCCTTTCTTTCGTTAATGCTGTTAGAGCAGAAACTGTCAATGTGGTGTGGTTTGTTTACTGGTGTTTGTGTAGAAATGTTTCTGTTCTTTAATCATGAAGTCTGAAAATGATGTTTGAAGAAGGAAGAAGAAAGGAAGCCTTTCTAATGGAAAAAAAAGACAAAAGCATTTCTCCGTGTAGGTGATATTTAGAGCAGACACTGATTTCACTGCCATCCCGTATTCCCAATTCCTCCGCCTCCACCGTATCTGCTCCCAGGAGGGCCAGTTCCACCACAGAACACACCAGATGGCCTCCTTCTTTAGAGACCGCAATTTCCCTTCCCACGTGGTTGAAGATGCCCTCCAACGCATCTCGTCCACATCCTGCACCTCTGCCCTCAGACCCAACCCCTCCAATCGCAACAAGGACAGAACGCCACTGGTGCTCACTTTCCACCCTACCAACCTTCGCATAAACCAAATCATCCGCCGACATTTCCGCCACCTCCAAACAGACCCCACCACCAGGGATATATCTCCCTCCCCACCCCTCTCCGCCTTCCGCAAAAGACGTTCCCTCCGTGACTACCTGGACAG
>NC_057738.1:42718946-42729549 GCF_004010195.1 Chiloscyllium plagiosum
CAGGCTTCAGGCTCTCTGCCTTTATTCCTGATGAAGGGCTTTTGCCCGAAACGTCGATTTTGCCTGTCCTCGGATGCTGCCTGAATTGCTGTGCTCTTCCAGCACCACTGATCCAGAACCTTAATAATACACTAAGCACATACAGGGGAACTAAAACTAAAATTGGGATATTAATATAAAGTGATGGTCTGGACTTTAATTTGTTCAAGACTGTCATCATGTGGGAGTCTTTCTTCCTTCTCGAGATGTTAATTGCCATTAAAGTATATTTCTACCATACCACATTGGAACATAAAACAAAGATGGTGTAAGAAATCACTTTTCGACTGGAAGACTCATGCTTTCCACGTTCTGAACAACATTTATCTCACTATCTCTCCTCGACACATAAGGATATAAAAAATAGCAGCAGGAACAGGCCATTCAACCCCTCTACAAAGGAACTTTGAAAATAGAACAGTACAGCACAGGGACAGGCCCTTGAACATAGAACAGTACAGCACAGGAACAGGCCCTTCAAACATAGAACAGTACAGCACAGGGACAGGCCCTTGAACATAGAACAGTACAGAACAGGAACAGGTCCTCGAACATAGAACAGTACAGCACAGGAACAGGCCCTTCAAACATAGAACAGTACAGCACAGGGACAGGCCCTTGAACATAGAACAGTACAGTACAGGAACAGGTCCTCGAACATAGAACAGTACAGCACAGGAACAGGCCCTTCAAACATAGAACAGTACAGCACAGGAACGGGCCCTTGAACATAGAACAGTACAGCACAGGAACAGGCCCTCGAACATAGAACAGTACAGCACAGGGACAGGCCCTTGAACATAGAACAGTACAGCACAGGAACAGGCCCTTCAAACATAGAACAGTACAGCACAGGAACAGGCCCTTCAAACATAGAACAGTACAGCACAGGAACAGGCCCTTCAAACATAGAACAGTACAGCACAGGAACAGGCACTTCAAACATAGAACAGTACAGCACAGGAACAGGCACTTCAAACATAGAACAGTACAGCACAGGAACAGGCACTTCAAACATAGAACAGTACAGCACAGGAACAGGCACTTCAAACATAGAACAGTACAGCACAGGAACAGGCACTTCAAACATAGAACAGTACAGCACAGGAACAGGCACTTCAAACATAGAACAGTACAGCACAGGAACAGGCACTTCAAACATAGAACAGTACAGCACAGGAACAGGCACTTCAAACATAGAACAGTACAGCACAGGAACAGGCACTTCAAACATAGAACAGTACAGCACAGGAACAGGCACTTCAAACATAGAACAGTACAGCACAGGAACAGGCACTTCAAACATAGAACAGTACAGCACAGGAACAGGCACTTCAAACATAGAACAGTACAGCACAGGAACAGGCACTTCAAACATAGAACAGTACAGCACAGGAACAGGCACTTCAAACATAGAACAGTACAGCACAGGAACAGGCACTTCAAACATAGAACAGTACAGCACAGGAACAGGCACTTCAAACATAGAACAGTACAGCACAGGAACAGGCACTTCAAACATAGAACAGTACAGCACAGGAACAGGCACTTCAAACATAGAACAGTACAGCACAGGAACAGGCACTTCAAACATAGAACAGTACAGCACAGGAACAGGCACTTCAAACATAGAACAGTACAGCACAGGAACAGGCACTTCAAACATAGAACAGTACAGCACAGGAACAGGCACTTCAAACATAGAACAGTACAGCACAGGAACAGGCACTTCAAACATAGAACAGTACAGCACAGGAACAGGCACTTCAAACATAGAACAGTACAGCACAGGAACAGGCACTTCAAACATAGAACAGTACAGCACAGGAACAGGCACTTCAAACATAGAACAGTACAGCACAGGAACAGGCACTTCAAACATAGAACAGTACAGCACAGGAACAGGCACTTCAAACATAGAACAGTACAACAGGAACAGGCCCTTCGAACATAGAACAGTACAGTACAGGAACAGGCCCTTCGAACATAGAACAGTACAGTACAGGAACAGGCCCTTCGAACATAGAACAGTACAGTACAGGAACAGGCCCTTCGAACATAGAACAGTACAGTACAGGAACAGGCCCTTCGAACATAGAACAGACAGTACAGGAACAGGCCCTTCGAACATAGAACAGTACAGCACAGGAACAGGTCCTCGAACATAGAACAGTACAGCACAGGAACAGGTCCTCGAACATAGAACAGTACAGCACAGGAACAGGCCCTTCAAACATAGAACAGTACAGCACAGGAACAGGCCCTCAAACATAGAACAGTACAGTACAGGAACAGGCCCTTCGAACATAGAACAGTACAGCACAGGAACAGGCCCTTCAAACATAGAACAGTACAGCACAGAAACAGGCCCTTCAAACATAGAACAGTACAGCACAGGAACAGCAACTTCGAACATAGAACAGTACAGCACAGGAACAGGCCCTTCGAACATAGAACAGTACAGTACTGGAACAGGCCCTTCAAACATAGAACAGTACAGCACAGGAACAGGCCCTTCAAACATAGAACAGTACAGTACAGGAACAGGTCCTCGAACATAGAATAGTACAGCACAGGAACAGGCCCTTCAAACATAGAACAGTACAGCTCAGGAACAGATCCTCGAACATAGACCAGTACAGTACAGGAACAGGCCCTTCAAACACAGAACAGTACAGCTCAGGAAGAGGTCTTCGAACATAGACCAGTACAGTACAGGAACAGGTCCTTCAAACGTAGAACAGTACAGCACAGGAACAGGCCCTTCGAACATAGAACAGTACAGCACAGGAACAGGCCCTTCAAACATAGAACAATACAGCACAGGAACACGCCCTTCAAACATAGAACAGTACAGCACAGGAACGTACCCTTCAAACATAGAACAGTACAGCACAGGAACGGACCCTTCAAACATAGAACAGTACAGCACAGGAACAGGCCCTCGAACAAAGTACAGTACAGCACAGGAACAGGCCCTTCGAACATAGAACAGTACAGCACAGGAACAGGCCCTTCAAACATAGAACAGTACAGCACAGGAACAGGCCAATCAAACATAGAACAGTTTAGCACAGGAACAGGCCCTTCAAACATAGAACAGTACAGCACAGGAGTAGGCCCTCAAACATAGTACAGTACAGTACAGGAACAGGCCCTTCAAACATAGAACAGTACAGTACAGGAACAGGCCCTTCGAACATAGAACAGTACAGTACAGGAACAGGCCCTTCAAACATAGAACAATACAGCACAGGAACAGGCCCTCGATCATAGAACAGTAAAGTACAGGAACAGGCCCTTCAAACATAGAACAGTACAGCACAGGACCAGGCCCTCGAACATAAAACAGTACAGTACAGGAACAGGCCCTCAAACATAGAACAGTACAGCACAGGAACAGGTCCTCGAGCATAAAACAGTACAGCACAGGAACAGGCCCTTCGAACATAGAACAGTACAGCACAGGAACAGGCCCTCAATCATAGAACAGTACAGTACAGGAACAGGCCTTCGAACATAGAACAGTACAGCACAGGAACAGGCCCTTCAAACATAGAACAGTACAGCACAGGAACAGGCCCTCGAACATAGAACAGTACAGCACAGGAACAGGCCCTCGAACATAAAACAGTACAGTACAGGAACAGGCCCTCGAACATAGAACAGTACAGCACAGGAACCGGCCCTCGAACATAGAACAGTACAGCACAGGAACAGGTCCTTGATCATAAAACAGTACAGCACAGGTCCTCGAACATAGAACAGTACAGTACAGGAACAGGTCCTCGAACTTAGAACAGTACAGCACAGAAACCGGCCCTTCAAACATAGAACAGTATAGCACAGAAACAGGCCCTACAAACATAGAACAGTATAGCATAGGAACAGGTCCTTGAACTTAGAACAGTACAGTACAGGAACAGGTCCTCGAACATAGAACAGTGCAGTACAGGAACAGGCCCTTCAAACATAGAACAGTACAGCACAGGAACAGGCCCTCGAACATAGAACAGTACAGCACAGGAACAGGTCCTCGAACATAGAACAGTACAGCGCAGGTCCTTTGGTCCACAATATGCTGAACATGACACCAAATTCAACTATTCCCTTTTGTCTCCCCTTGGTCCATATCCCTCCATCCCTTGTATATTCATGGGATTATCTAAAAAATGCTTAAATACCTCTATCACATCTGTCTCCACCACCAACCCTGGCAATATGTTCCACACTCCTACCTCTTTCTATGGAAAAGAACTTGCCCCTCACATCTCCTTTGAATTTTCCCCCTCTTAACTTAGATGCATGCCCCCAATTTTCAGATATTCCAACTCTGGGAGTAAGATTCTAACTATCAAAGGTGGCACGGTGGCACAGTGGTTGGCACTGCTGCCTCACAGCGCCAGAGACCCAGGTTCAATTCCTGCCTCAGGCAACTCTCTGAGTGGAGTTTGTACATTCTCCCCGTCTGTGTGGGTTTCCTCTGGATGCCCCAGTTTCCTCCCACAGCCCAAAAATTTGCAGATTAGGTGAATTGGCCATGCTAAATTGCCGTAGTGTTAGGTGTAGGGGTCTGGGTGGGTTGTTGTTCAGAGGGTTGGTGTGGACTTGTTGGGCCGAAGGGCCTAATTCCACATTGTAAGTAATCTAATCTAACCGTATCTATGCTTCTCATAATTTTAAATATTTCTATCAAGTCTTCCCTCAGCCTCTGCCACTCCAGAGAAAACATGTGAATTTTTCTGGCCTCTCCTTATAGCTCTTACCCTCTAATCCAGGTGGCGTCATAGTAAACTTCTTCTGCATCCTCTCCAAAGCTTCCACATCCTTCCTGTAATGTGATGACCAGAATTGAATGCTATACACTAAATGTGGCAAAAGTGAGGACTGCCGATGCTGGAAACCAGAGTTTAGATCAGAGTGGTGCTGGAAAAACACAGCAGGTCAGGCAGCATCCCGAGGAGCAGGAACATCGACGTTTCAGGCAAAAGCCCATCCCTGATGAATGCCTGACCTGCTGTGCTTTTCCAGCACCACTCTGATCTACACACTAAATGTGACCTAACCAAAATCTTATAAAGCTGTAACATAACATCCTGACTCCAGCACGCTCCAACATTCTATCAGGTTACGCCAGACCTGTAACAAATCATTCTATGTAGGGCCTCTTTCCTGATGAAGGGCTTTTGCTCAAAAAGTCGATTCTGCTGCTACTCAGATGCTGCTTGACCAGCTGTGCTTTTCCAGCATCACACTCTCGACTGCAACAAATCCTCTTTAGTGCCAGCTCATCACAGCCCTCAACTCTCCAAGTTTTCAAAAATATAATCCATCTCTTTGTTCAATACTTTCAGTGACCGAGCCTCCATCACCCTCAGGGAGAGGGAATTCCAGGCATTCATTACCCTCTGGGAGAAGAAGTTACTTCAGATCACAGTTTTAAACGAGTGTCCCCCGATTCTCTAACTAAGTCCCCTTATTTGAAATTGTGCTATAGTGGAAACAACTTCACAACTTCTACCCAATCATGCTCCATCAGAATCTTAAATATCTCAGTAAGATCTCCCCTCATTCCTCTAAACTCTAATGAGTCTAGCCTGGTGTGCCATTTTTAATAAGTCAACCACATCATCCCAAGAATCAGCTAAGCTAATCTTTTTTTGACAGCTTCAGTAAAAAGACATTCCCTCCTTTTTAACTCGAGTCCCCTAGCAATGAAGGTTAAAATTCTATTTGCTTTCTTCATTGCTTGCCACACCAGCTTGCTAACATTTTATGTTTCATGAACAGGATTCCTAATACTTACTACCAGCTTGTCAATGGCATCTAGGGATTGCCAATAAATGCAGACCCAGTCAGCGATGTTCATATCTCTTGAATAAATACAAAAGAAAAGATGGGGCAGACATTTATTTCTGTGTGAAAGAAAGGCTTGCAGTAATATCAAGCTTTTCTTGACCACTAGATCTCCCAAAGCACTTTCCAGCCAATACAACACTTTTTGATTCGTTGTAATTTGGAGGAATTACAGCAGCCAATTTGCCTACAGCAAGCTCCCACAATCAGTAAGTGATAATAACCAGGCAACATGTTATTATGATATTAATAGAGACATTAATATTGGCCAAAGCAGCTGGGAGAACTCAACCACTCCGGTATGAAGTATCATTAATAGGATCACATATGCCCTGTGAGAGCTTAGATAGGATGCTATTTCAATGTCTCACTGAAAAACTGCATCCACAACAGTGCAGCTTATCCTCAGGACTGGATTCCAAAATCGGTCTAGATAGCTTGTTCAGTTTCTGAATTGGAATTTGAACCCACAGCATTCTGTCTCAGATGTAGGTGTGCTCCCCACTGAGCCACAGCTGATTCATTGGCTTGGTTGGTTTGTATGAATTTACTGTACATAAATTGGCTGCTGTCTCTGGCTTTACAACAACGGTCACACTTCATAAACAGTACATTGGCTGAAAATTGTTTGGCACATTCCCTGTTTGTGAGCCCTGAGGCTAGTACAAGTCTTTGATTCTCTAATTTACCATTTGGTGCTCCTGTCAGGGAGTCTCATACAATGTGAAAACACTTCAGACAGTTGGATGTGGGGATCAGCACATTTACTTGTGGCCTGCTATGTCATTAACAAGAATGAACAGAAGATTCAGTGACCTACACAGCCAGGCTCCTGATTTGTCCTCCTTCCTAAGTGATATCCTGTACTTGGGATACTTACTTAAAATGTAATCTGCTTAATTTCCAAGGGACAAGTTTCTCTGTATCTGTACATTGTACACATCTCCTGATACCTTACCCAACCTGCCATCTTACACTTTTCACAGCTCACATTCACATTATCACACTGCGAATTGTGTCTGCCATTAAAATGTTTCTACCATATGCTTAATTCCAAAAGCAACAGACATTCATAGAAGCAACATTCAAAAGAATCCACAGTGTAGCAGACGCTACGCCTGCTGCAGTGTGAACTTTTCAAGGCAGTTAGCATAGCAACAATTAAACTGTTATTATATAAGCTTGCCTTTGTCTGTTGCAAATTTCTCCACAAATTTTCCTCTTCAAATAAATTTGCTGCAGCCTTTTGTCCAAGCTTGTCAGTGTTAATTGAGGACTTACTGCATAAAAAATATGATTAATGTTTCCATACAGCTAATAGGATACAACCAGTTTGTTGTTTTCAGTGAATGTCAACATTTCTGTTTGCAAAACAATTAAGACTAAGAGTGTTGTGCATTTTAGGTCCATCAAGGAATTTAATCAAGAAAGTAAATTATTTTCCAAATAAGATGTGGCATTATTTATTGCTGCTGGAGCACATGATCTCATTTACTTTGTGCGTATTCATTAAGCAAAGTGAAGACAAAACTGAAGATCTTAAATTTATTGAAGTCTTGCCTCTTGCTCTATATTTAATCCTTGCTGTCTGTGCAGAGGTTCAAAGCTTTACTCCCCGTTTATTGCACTTCTCTCACAGTGATGCTCAGCTTAAAGGAATAATGTCAAATTAATATTTCCATTTCTCTGAGGTGGTGAAAGATTCACAACAAAAATGATCCTTTCCCACCATCTATAATCGAGTGATAATGGTCATCGTATCTCACCTGCATGAGTGACATTCAGAAGCAAAAAAACCCAATTGGCAAAATTAGAAAAATTTTAAACATAAGTTACTTTTTGCTTCCCCCTTTTCCTGTGCCATCCTCATTTAATTACCATCCTGCTCAATGAAATGTATACAGCCTCTGTATCTGTGTCCAGCCACAGACTGATTCTGCAGTCTCCACATTAGGGCAAGCCCAGAAATAGAAAGCCCAGCCCTCAACGGGACATCACCTGTTACTGGTGGGCGGGGGTTGATGGCAGTTCACTTTTCACCCATGGTTGGGTCAGTGGGAGGTAGCTGGACGTTTGAATTGTCAGCAGTCTCCACTGAAGGTGGATCCTTTGTAGCCTAAGAGTGTGAAACCTGAAATTTGTGGAGTAGACCTGGAAAGAGTAAGTCTAAACTTTATAACTTTCTTCTGACATTTAGAATAACTGTTTAGAGAGGGAAGGCAACCTTTGAAGATATAGTCCAACAATGCATCTGGGGCCAGGCGACCTTTGGAGGTAGTAAGCTGCCATTTAGGACAGGTGAGGTAAGGTGACTGAAATTACTGCACAAAGGCCAGTATCCTGTCACCAAGTCATCTTTTATTTATACATTGAGAGTCCTTGACACTGATCCAGTTCCCCAGAGGGAGCTCTCAGGGTGAACAGAGCCTCTGATACTTCTGTTCATATCTGTCAGCCAAGGCTCTCTGATTGGACCAGGTTAATAGCCCCAATCACGGAACTCATATTCTATAAGGTCCACCTGACTGACCTCGTTATAATCACTTCATCCCTTTCCCTCCAAAGACAGAGGCCAGATCTTTGTATCTTGCTCCTCCTGGGGTGTTTTAGCATTGGGTCAAGTTCCTCCAACTCTGTCTCTGATACGGGCAGTGTGTAACACACAGTAGCTGGCCCCTTGCATCCAGAGTGTCTCGGAAGAAATATATTTTCCTCTGCAGGAGGCAAAGGTATCGAGGAGCGATGTCTGCTATGTCCATCTCAGTTTGTGAGGTATCTTTTAATGGAGAGGGAGAGCCCACGGGTTCAGGCACATTCGGAAAGGCTGTTGAGGAACTGGGCACATTTTTCGCCTGCACTGTTTGTGAGTCTGTAGCTTCCACATGGTCCCCATGTTTGTTCAGCACGATTGTACTGACTCAAACTTTATACATCACTGGACCTGATCTGACATCGACCATGCCCCTTATCTAAGCAGGGCCATTCCCGGGCCTCTTACGCCTAACCTTGTGCCTGAAATAACTGTCTCTATCGCTTAGTGGAGTCTTGCGTTCGGCTTTGGCATTCCTGATGCTGTTTCACCACCAGCTCCCCACCCCAGGTCCAGGAAGATCAGATTTAACCTGATACAGAGTCTTCTCCCCATTAGCAACTCTGCCAGAGCTATCCCTGTATTTACATGAGGCGTGGACCTCCAATCAAACAGGAACTGGGACAGGTTGGTATCTAGTGAAGCTGTGGGCTGTTTCTTTAACCCTGTCTTCAAAGTTTGGACTGCTCTTTCTGCCATTGGATGATGGATGGTATGGAGCTGTCCTTATATGACAAATACCATTTGACTTTAGGAAATACTCCAATTCATTGCTGGCAAACGATGACCCATTATCTGTGACCAACAATTCCGGGAGTCCGTGTATTAAAAAAGATGCTCGCAGCTTTTTTACAGTTGTTCCCGTCTCTGATGAACAAACTCTATGCATGCCAGCCATTTTAAGAACATTGAGACCATGAAAGGACCTGCATAGATGACATGTAATCAAGTTCAGGGTTCACCTGACCATTCCCACGAATGTAGGGGAGCTGCTGACTGTAATATTTGCCTTTGTTGGCACTCTGGGCACTAACCCACCAATGGGGCTATGTCTGCATTCAATCCTGGCCACATACGTAATTCCTCAACAACATCTTCATTTTGAAAATCCCTGGATGACCCTGGTGCAGTTCAGCCAGTATCTGGTGGTGTCCTTTGCTCAGGAGAATCAATCTTGCTCTCCATAGTAGTATGCCATTCTCTACTGTAGCATTACTTAGAGGTAAAAACAATGACTGCAGATGCTGGAAACCAGATTCTGGATTAGTGGTGCTGGAAGAGCACAGCAATTCAGGCAGCAGTCGGTGGGTTTGTAGAAAATGTCAGTGGCTGTGGGAGTCGGTGGGTTTGTAGAAAATGTCAGTGGCTGTGGGAGTCGGTGGGTTTGTAGAAAATGTGCTGTGGGAGTCGGTGGGTTTGTAGAAATTTTCTACAAACACTGACATTTTCTATAAACCCACCAACTCCCACAGCTACCTGGATTACACCTCTTCCCACCCTACCTCTTGCAAAAATGCCATCCCGTATTCCCAATTCCCGCCTCCGCCGTATCTGCTCCCAGGAGGAGCGGTTCCACCATAGAACACACCAGATGGCCTCCTTCTTTAGAGACCGCAATTTCCCTTCCCACGTGGTTAAAGATGCCCTCCAACGCATCTCATTCACATCCCGCACCTCCGCCCTCAGACCCAACCCCTCCAACCGCAACAAGGACAAAACGCCCCTGGTGCGCACCTTCCACCCTACCAACCTTCGCATAAACCAAATCATCCGCCGACATTTCCGCCACCTCCAAACAGACCCCACCACCAGGGATATATTTCCCTCCCCACACCTTTCCGCCTTCCGCAAAGACCGTTCCCTCCGTGACTACCTGGTCAGGTCCACGCCCCCCTACCACCCACCCTCCCATCCTGGCACTTTCCCCTGCCACCGCAGGAACTGTAAAACCTGCGCCCACACCTCCTCCCTCACCTCTATCCAAGGCCCCAAAGGAGCTTTCCACATCCACCAAAGTTTTACCTGCACATCCACTAATATCATCTATTGTATCCGTTGCTCCCGATGCGGACTCCTCTACATTGGGGAGACTGGGCGCCTACTAGCAGAGCGCTTTAG
>NC_057738.1:42729760-42749426 GCF_004010195.1 Chiloscyllium plagiosum
ACTCTCTCCCCACCCCTACCCTCCTCTAGCTTATCTCTCCATGCTTCAGGCTCTCTGCCTTTATTCCTGATGAAGGGCTTTTGCCCGAAACGTCGATTTTGCCTGTCCTCGGATGCTGCCTGAATTGCTGTGCTCTTCCAGCACCACTAATCCAGAATGTAGCATTACTTATGCAATAATCTAATAATCCACTACTGACCTTCACAATGCATATGTACTTCTAAAACCCAGGACATATCAAAAGACATACACAGGTGGCCGCAGGAATAGCAGCATTGAAAGAAAAAGATGCACTTAGCCCAGATCAATCTCTGAGTCACTCATTTCACGTGGTGCTTTAGTTCACTTTAGTTTTCTCAACCACCTTATTACCATGAGCACAGTGACTGGGGCAATATCCCCAAGAACATCAAAAATGGATGAGTAAGCTTCACATGTTCATTTAGCTCCTCATTCTTGCCTATGGCCTGGTTCCCTGTTCAGAAGGAAAGGACTTTAACTCAAATGACTCAGGATGATCAGGCCAAACCTTGGTGTGAAAGGGTTAGTATTGAGGAATTCCGTAAGCACTACCCATTCTGATGATAATAATATAGTCTTGTGGAGAGTATTGCATGTGTACCTTGTTCTTAAGAGAGTTCGCCTTGAGGGACTCCATGTGCTTCATGTATACAGTATTATGACTCTGCCTGCCAGTTAACTTGTTGTGGATCTACAAGCTGCTCAAACACAAAAGTCCACTGTTGCTGTAATGTCTGCTTCATAATTTGTAATGTGTTTCATTGTTTTAAATAAATGAACCATGGTACTCAGTCACTGATGAGTGGTACTTTATTTGTTGATTATCATTAAGTTGGCAGGCAGCACAGCTTAGGATCATGAAAGAGAGAGGCCTTCCTCAATGCCTCCATAACAATGACGAGTTGCGAATACAAATAACTTGTAACTTTTTAAGCACGAGAGTGTCTTCTGTTTGGAGTCAGCTTTCCTCTTCTACACAAGACCAAGCAGCTTTGTACCTCTCAACACAGAAATAAGATGATGGCAGTAACGTCATCAGGAAAAGCAGCCCATACTAAGCTGGCATGCTGATACAACAGAAAGTTGAACTTACATTTCCACAATGATGACTGTGGGTTCCCAAATGAAATATTTTGTTTTTACTTTCTGTATTCGCCCAAGTTCAGAAGAATGACAGAGAATCTCACAGAAACTTCAAAATTCTTAAAGGGATGCACACGAAAATATTGCTTCAAACCATAGTGGCCAGATGCAAGGGATACAAACTCAAAATTTAAAAAAAAGCAATCCATTTTGGATTGAAATGAAGAAGGACTTCATAATTCTAAGACAGATTGGAATTTTCTATCCCAAACAACCATGTCTTTCAATTCAAATTTATTTTTAGCCATTAATGACATCAAGGGACATGGGAATAATGTGCAAGTATAGCATTTAGATCGAGGATCAGAATGATCTAGAATGTAGAGCAGGTGTGTAGGGCTGAATAGTTTTCCCTTTCTGCTACTTTCATAGAATGGCACAATGATTTGTTGAAAAGAACAGAATAACTCAAAAAGCTGTATATAAGTATAGCAACACCGTCAACTTCTGATTTGTTGTTTATCGAGAGAATGTTGTCCATTTGGGGCTCACATGACACATTTCAGAGACCATAATGTCCCAGTGATTAAATGCTCGGCTAAAATCAGGGAATTCCATGCTTCCCAAAAGCTTCAGCAACACAGATTCCCTGCCTGAGCTTGGACCAGCCAAAAACACAGATCATTACTTGCCATTAAGGTTTGAGACAGGACCCTGGTGAACTTACAGATCAACACTCATTAGTATAAGGAGCATCCTCTCCCTATTTGCATAGTTGTCAGAAATGTGGCAGAAGAATGAGAAATCAACTCTACAGGGAATAATCAATAAAATATTTGCAAAATAGAATTATTTCCTGCTGTGTGAAAATAACAAGATATGGTTCTGGTAATAAGGAAAGCTATTTTTGACTTTATCCTTGACTGCAAATACACAAAAGGGAACCGAATATTCTTGTGTGAACAAAAGCTTCCTAATTTGCATAAATATTGTCTCATTGTTATTGGTCAAATTCTAGCGCTAATAATTTTTAGAATCCAGCGGATTATTGAGAGGTCAATAATTGGAGTGGCCTTCCAATATCAAACTCTGGTCAGTTAAACACCTATTCATTTGATCAGTGACAGCAAGTTGCTCACTCTGCAATGGGAGTTGAAAGCAAAAACTATTGACAGAAATGCTCTGGAGATAAGGCAGTGCAACAACTTCATGCTGGATTCATGGTGTAAAAATAAAATCAATTATTTAAAAGCTTGTCAAGCTATACTTAAAAAGTTTATGTAGCCCCCAGAGCTTTAGAATAGGTTAAGTGGACATTTTCTGGGCAGATATAACTTGGATGACTTGAAGTGAGGGGAAAATATCTTTGCAATTGCTTTCCAGAAAAAAAACAGTATTCATTTTTTCAATACACGGTCCAGAATCTTATTAAAAATGTTTCCCTTGGCCCTGGTTTCCATGTCATCCATTTCACTTACACAATGACCCAGACATTTTTTTTAATGATTTGGGAACCTAGAATATTATTTTTAGATTAGATTCCCTACAGTGTGGAAACAGGCCCTTCAGCCCAACCAGTCCACACTGAGCCCCCGAAGAGTAATCCACCCAGACCCATTTCCCTCTGACTAATGCACCTAACGCTATGGGCAATTTAGCATGGCCAATTCACCTGGCCTGCACGAGGAAACCAGCGCACACTCACACAGACACAGGGAGAATGTACAAACTCCACACAATCACCCAATAGTTTGGAATCAAACCTGGGACCTTGGTGCTGTGAGGCTGCAGTGCTAACCACTGAGCCACCATGTCGCCCTGATCCTTTTACCTGATCCTTTCCTGTTTACTGTCTGAGTAAGAGTTCCACTTATATTCCCTTCTGATAATTATACTGAATTATTTGCAGTGAGTACATAAACCATTCTTAACCCAAGCTCTGAAGTAGAATATAAAATTATTTAAACATTAACATTCCTGTCAGGTATGTCAGAGAATAACCGAAAAATACTAAATTGTAATGTAGTAGAGAAATATATTGTGACACTGAAATTGATTCTTATGTTGCTAGTCATCTTACTACTCTTACAGTTATGACTCACTCAAAACTCTAATAAAAAAAATGAATTGTGGAATTAGTTAAAGCTTACATTTCTAATACAAAAATACTGAAGGTAGCGAGAGCGGAAATTGCAGAGGGACTGACCATAATCTTTGAGTCTTCCCTGGATTCAAGAGTCATCCCAGAGGTCTGCAGAATTGCAAATAAATTGCCCTTGTTCAAAAATGACAGAAAGATATGCTCAGCAATTTCAGACAGTCTGTTTAACTTCAGTTGTTGGAAATCTTCCAGAAACCATTATTCAGAATAGAGTTGATAGTTAAATGGAAAAGTGTGGGTTGATTCAGAAAAGTCAGCATGGATTTGTTAAGAGAAAATAAGTGTCTCACTAACTTGTTGGAGTGTTTTATTAGAAAAGCTAACAGAGAAAGTTGATGAAGACATGACTGTTGATATAATATGCATGGACTTTTGAAAGGTGTTTGATACAGTACGACACATAAGAATTCTGAGGAAAGAAGTCGAAACAGAAGGAAAAGTGATAACAGGGATAATACAAAACTGGCTGCGGGATAGGCAACAGGAAATATTTTTTGGACTGAAAGCGGCTTTGGATTGGTTTGTTCAAACTAGATTAAGAATCTTTGTGATATGTATATTTATATATTTAGAACAATTTCATAATTTACAGATGGCACAAAACTTGACAGAAAAATAACCTGTGACAAAGGTAATACAGAATTTGAAAAAATTATTGACAAGTTGCTGGAGAGGATGGACCAATGACAGATAAAATTCAATAATGCAAAATATGAAATGATACCTTTGTTACAAAGAACATGAAAGGGGGTATAAAACAAAGGCTGCTATTTCGAAGAATGTGCAAGAGCAAAGATCTGGGTGCCTTCAAAGGTGGCAAATCAGATGGATTTGTCAACAAAGCAGACGGTTTTCTAGGCTTCATTAGGAGGGGCATAGAGTACAAAAGCAAGGGGGTGAGGATGAACTTGTATAAGAGATTTCGAATGCCTCAGCTGGAGTATTGTGTACAGTTCCAGGCCCTTCACTTTGGAAAAATGTGAGCATGTTGGAGAGAGTGCAGAAGAGGTTTACGAGAATGACTACAAAGCTGAGAGATTTGAGTTATGAGGGAAGATTGAAGAAGTTGGAACTGTTTCCTTTGGCGAGGAGAAGACTGAAAGGAGATTTGATGAAAATTTTTAAAATCATGATGGGTAAAAATGGAGAAAGCATTCCGGCTCATGAAAGGAGAATGAGAGTAAGAAGATAAAGTACCTTACAAAAGAAACAAAAGAAACAAGTGGAAGGTAAGAAAAATACCTTTTCACACAGCGAGTAGCGAGATACAGAATACATTTCATGGATTAGGTTCAACTGAGGAACATCAACTGAGGAACAAGAGGGCATCGGATGATTACTTAAATAGGAATAATGTGCAGGATTATGAGAGAAAGACAGGAGTTTGACATCAAGTCAAAATGCTCAGAGAGCCATTTCGGAGAATTTTTAGCCCAGGGACCTGAACTGCATGACTATTTTTCTCCAGAATCATAATCTTGTGATTCAATGAAGTCCATATATCACATGCTCCTCAGATATTTTAATTCAATTATATTGGAAGATAATATAGGACAAAACTGAACTCCTGATACATGGCATTGTATAAAGTGGTCGTCTCTCAGGAGTGTACAATAGGAAAGTCACCACAGTATTGTGCACATAACTGAGAATGCCTGCTCCTGAGAGATACTTACCACAAGTGGAGTATTGTTTCTGGGACTCTCAGGCATGGAGCTCAGTATTAGATTTTCTGTTGATTACAGTTAAAATTTAGACACATGTTTCTTTAAACACCACCGTGCCCCAATTTGTAATGGGAATGTTCTTCATTTCTCAATCCATTTTGTCAGGCTTCAGCGAACACTTCCTGCAAGAGACTAAAGTCTGAATCTAAAGACATTTGGATAAGTACATGAATAAGAAATGTTTGGAGGGAGATGGGCCAAACGCAGGCATGTTGGGCTAGTTTAGTTTGGGAACATGGTTGGCATGGACTGGTTAGACCAAAGGGTCTGTTTCCATGCTGTATGACTCTATGAGTTCATTAGCTGAACTGAAGGCAGATATCTTAAATCAAAATGTTGTGGTTATTTCAATATGTCATTTACCCTGTAAGGGAAGCAACACTAATTACATTCACCACAACAAATTGTTTGAGAGAAGTTCACACAAGATGTGACCATAGAGTCATAGAGTCATAGAGATGTACAGCATGGAAACAGACCCTTCAGTTCAACCCATCCATGCCAACCAGATATCCCAACCCAACCTAGTCCCACCTGCCAGCACCCAGCCCATATCCCTTCAAACCTTTCCTATTCATACACCCATCCAAATGCCTCTTAAATGTTGCAATTGTACCAGCCTCCACCACTTCCTCTGGCAGCTCATTCCGTACACGTACCACCCTCTGCGTGAAGAAGTTGCCCCTTAGGTCTCTTTTATATCTTCCCCTCTCACCCTAAACCTATGCCCTCTAGTTCTGGACTCCCTGACCCAGGGAAAAGATTTTGTCTATTTATCCTAACATGCCCCTCATAATTTTGTAAATCTCTATTAGGTCACCTCTCAGCCTCCGACGCTCCAGGGAAAACAGCCCCAGCCTGTTCAGCCTCTCCCTATAGCTCAAATACTCCAAACCTGGCAACATCCTTCTAAATCTTTTTTGAACCCTTTCGAGTTCCACAACATATTTCCGATAGGAAGGAGACCAGAATTGCACGCAATATTCCAACAGTGGTCTAACCAATGTCCTTTACAGCCGCAACATGACCTCCCAATTCCTGTACCCAATTCTCTGACCAATAAAGGAAAGCATACCAAACACCTTCTTCACTATCCTATCTACCTGCGACTCCATTTTCAAGGAGTTATGAACCTGCACTCCAAGCAACACTCCCTAGGACCTTACCATTAAGTGTATAAGTCCTGCTAAGATTTGCTTTCCCAAAATGCAGCATCCCGCATTTATCTGAATTAAACTCCATCTGCCACTTCTTGGCCCATTGGCCCATCTGGTCAAGATCCTGTTGTAATCTGAGGTAACTCTCTTCGCTATCCACTACACCTCCAATTTTGGTGTTATCTGCAAACTTACTAACTGTACCTCTTATGCTCTCATCCAAATCATTTATGTAAATGACAAAAAGTAGTGGACAGGTGATGTAAGCAAGCTTTTCACAGTTCTGGAACTACTAAACATGCTACAGATTCCCTTTGCAAACATAGGCTCCCCAGTTTTAAATTTCAGCTGGTTAGATCAGGACTTAATAAGAGGGGGCTAAGTCTCCAGTTCTATTTGACTTCCCCACTGTCTGGTTTCTGATGCGCCATAAGGGTGGAGAATTTATTTTCAGTTGTATAGATCATAGCAGACTATGATAACTGTGGAAGTAGAACTGGGCTGTACTGTTGGTCATCCCAGTCCTTCCTAGTTGCTATTTGAGGATGGAAAGTCATAGAGTCTTGCTTTTAATTTGTAGAAGTACATTTACATGTGATTTATGACTCTATGGCTCTCTGTCTCTGCAGGTATTCACAAGTTTTATTCTTCTGTTATGAAATTGTATCACCAGGCAGATGTGCATGTCAAATACAAGCAAAATACTGCAGATTCTGGAAATCTGAAACAAATAGAGAATGTTGGAGAAATCCAACAGGTCTGGCAACATCTGCAGAGAGAGAAACAGAGTTAATGTTTTAAGTTCTTCAGAATTGAAAGGGGTTGGAAAAAATGTCTATCTAAAATATTTTTGAAAGAAGCAGAGGAGGAGTGAGATGAGCAAGTCGTATGGAGACCTCGTGAAAAAGACAAAAAGGTGGTGAAAGAAGTAATATCAGCATCTATTAAGGTATGAAAGGGAAATAAATGAATCCTCTCAGCTGAGAGCAAACTAACCAAAGCAAAGCTGTTGGGCAGGATTTCAAGGGGTCGGGAATGTAGGAAATATCAAGAAAAGATATCATGTGTCCAGGCTTTGAGGGTGTGGAATTTAACATTGAGTCCTAGAAGTTGAAAATGGAATGTTGTTCCTCAGCTTGAATGGTCTTGTTTATTTTACTCTCAGTAGGGGGGACCTGTTTTCCCCTTTCACATCTTACTTTTACACATTTTACATCTCTATTTCTATTTCATCACAATTAACAACTCTTTTGTCTTTTACACTGAGCCTCTACACAATCTGTTTCTCTCTGTTAATTATATATATTTAAAAACTTTCAATCCCTTTCAGTGTTGAAGAAGAATCATGCTGTTAACTCTGTTACTGTCTCCAAAGATGCAGCGTTAAATGCATGTCCATTATCCCCAACATATATAGCTGTACTCTTCATGGGAACTCTCTGTACAATTGAGATTCATACACAGAGTCATAGAGTCATAGAGATGTACAGCGCGGAAACAAACCATTTGGTCCAACCCGTCCATGCTGACCAGATATCCCAACCCAATTAGTCCCACCTGCCAACACCCGGCCCAAATCCCTCCAAACCCTTCCTATTCATATACCCATCCAGATGCCTTTTAAATGTTGCAATTGTACCAGCGTCCACCACTTCCTCTGGCAGCTCATTCCATACATGTACCACCCTCTGCGTGAAGAAGTTGCCCCTTAGGTCGATTTTATTTTTTCCCCTCTCACTTTAAATCTATGTCCTCCAGTTTTGGACTCCCCCACCCAAGGGAAGAGAGTTTGTCTATTAATCCTGTCCATGCCCCTCATGATTTTATAAATGTCTATAAGGTCACCCCTCAGCCTCCGACACTCCAGGGAAACAGCGCCAGCCTGTTCAGCCTCTCCTATAGCTCAAGTCCTCCAACCCTGGCAACATCCTTGTAAATCTTTTCTGAACCCTTTCAAGTTTCACAACATCTTTCCGGAGACCAAACATGCATGCAATATTCTAAAAGTGGCCTAACCAATGTCCTGTACAGCCGCAACATGACCTCCCAACTCCTGTACTCAATACTCCGACCAATAAAGGAAAGCATACCAAACACCTCCTTCACTATCGTATCTACCTGTGACTCCACTATCAAGGAGCTATGAATCTACACTTCAAGGTCGGGAGGCTAGGGAAGTGATTGTTGGGCCTCTTACTGAAATTTTTGTATCATCGATAGTCACAGGTGAGATGTTGGAAGACTGGAGGTTGGCTAATATGGTGCTACTGTTAAAGAAAGGTGGTGAGGACAAGCCAGAGAACTATAGACCAGTGAGCCTGATGTCGGTGGTGGGCAAGTTGTTGGAGGAATCCTGAGGGACAGGATGTACATGTATTTGGAAAGGCAAAGATTGATTAAGAATAGTCAACATGACTTTGTGCATGGGAAATCATGTTTCACAAACTTGATTGCAATTTTTGAAGAAGTAACAAAGAGGATTGATGAGGGCAGAGCGGTAGATGTGATCTATATGGACTTCAGTAAGGCATTCGACATGGTTCCCCATGGGAGACTGATTAGCAAGGTTAGATCTCATGGAATACGGGGAGAACTAGCCATTTGGATTCAGAACTGGCTCAAACGTAGAAGACAAAGGGTGGTTTTGGAAAGTTGTTTTTCAGACTGGAGGCCTGTGACCAATGGAGTGCGATAAGGATCGGTGCTGGGTCCACTTATTTTCATCATTTATATAAATGATTTGAATGTAAGCGTAAGAAGTATAATTAGTAAGTTTGTAGATGGCACCAAAATTGAAGGTGTAGTTGTCAGCAAAGAAGATTACCTCAGACTACAAAGGGATCTTGACCAGATGGGCCAATGGACTGAGAAGTGGCAGATGGAGCTTAATTCAGATAAATGCCAGGTGTTGCAACTTGGGAAAGCAAATCTCAGCAGGACTTATACACTTTATGGTAAGATGTGAGGGAGTCATCATTTTGCTTCTCTCACTGATGCATAGAGGTTGCTGGACTGAAAAGGTCTCCATGGCCCTCTGAGTCAAAAACATTACCTAACCATTCTTATTCCATTTTCCAGCACTTGGCATGTATGCTTTGGTATTAAAAGTGCATGTTTAAAAGCATCTTCAATATTGAGAGTTTTTGCTTGTAGACTCTTTACAACAGTGGATTCAAGATTCTCATCACACTCTGGGTGAAAAAAGTTATTCCTTTGACCCCCTTTTGAACCTTCTGCTCTTTTCTTAAATCTGCACCCCCTGGCCATTAATCCCTCCACTAAGGGGAAAAGTCCTTTGCTATTTATCCCATCTATATGCCTCAGAATTTAGTTTAATTCTCATCTCACCATGCAAGTACAGCAAGTTTGCATCATACAATGTCTTTCAGAGGCAGTCCAAACAATAAGATGCATTTTCCAGAACACAAAGAATCCTGGACTCAAAGTCTGTATTTGGGGAGTACCCCCAGAATAGCTAGCAGTCCTGCTCAGCATGGCACAGATCGGAAAGCCAAGGTTGATGTTGTGGTGCTTTGAGTTACAAATATCTGCAGAACTATATTTTGTTGTGACTGTGTCTGGTGTGCAAGCTTTGTTGTATTGTAACAGAACTGAGGAAACTTGTATCAGAATGCACGAGAGACAAGAGCTTTCTTTTCTGCCAAAACCACCCCATCTTTGCTCGAACAACAGAACTTTAATAAATCAAGTCCAGATGAGGACGCAGACTCCAATGGCTAGCTGAGTTTCCAAGCCGTGTAATTGAGTGTAATGCAAGGAATATAATCTTTAGCGGACTCAGTTTCTCAAAGTATGGGTAAGTTTTGCTGGTGTTAAAGATTTTATAATAGGCCCAAATGATGAGCTCTGTGCAGCTGAGCAATATGTGTAAATGTTGGAGGATATCATTTATATGTATCCAAAATCCTCAAACTAGAAGGACAAATGGAATCAACACAAACTGTGAATCCTCCTTTGTGTTGCACACCTTCCTGACTTATATATTGGAACTATATTGTTGTTCCTTCATTGTTGCTGGGTCAACCCTGGAGCCCCTTTCTTAACAATAGTGTGGGTATTTCTCTCTGCCTGGACTGCTGTGCCGAAGAAGGCAGCTCACCATTTTGGTAAGGACAACTGGGGCTTGGCACCTCATTATACCTTTTGTCAGTGAAGCCCACATCCTGTGATTAATTTTTTAAAACTCAAATCTTTTGAATGTAACAAAGCAAGCCTAAACCTTGGAGTTTGAGGAAGGACTATCAAATTATTATAAATGTGGAAACAATGCCAGAGTGAGTTGGCAGTGAATCAATTGGTAGCAAAGTTATTGTTTAGTATGATATGTATGGAGGTAATTTAACTGCTTCCCATGTGTTTGATGGTTTTTGTTCCCTTGATTAGTTTTTCTCGTTGTTGTTTCTGCAACTAAATTGCTCTGAGCAAGGCAAATTTGAAGCTGAGAAATAAGCATTTGATAGAATTCTGCATAACTCCTCCAGTCCGTCAGTGCAGGCGAAATTACGATTTAAAGCTGAGAATATTTTCCTTTCAAGAGGCAAGAGGGGGAGGCTTTGTTAGAATCTGTCCAACTAAAAAGGAAAACCAAGACACAAAAGAAGACATTGAAGTTACTGCTTCCAAAAAAAAGGCAACTCTAATAAATAAATGAATCAGCTCTAAATCCTGTAATGTGGAGCTTTGGCAAGTCGTTAAGCATGATGGTCGTGTTCTACTTAACAATAATAGTCAATGCTTGAACTCCAGCACTCATTTCTGCAACAAAAGGTGGAAATGAAAATTATAGACTTTAATGATTTGGTTAAATTGCTTTTGGAGATGGATTCTGTTGGAATTACTTTTGGCCTCCCTTCTACTTCTCAGATCAAGTTAGCAATTCTGTTTCAATTTAAAGTAAACCTTGAGAAGGTCTGCCATGGAATGAAGCCCCTGTAAATCCATTTAAATTGATCTTTTAGAGGGATAGTATGTGGTACTGGGATGTATTAGGACAAGCTTATGAAGCAATGCCACTGAGGATATATTTAATGGTGCAGCACTTAAACTGTTGAAGCAGTTTTTGAAAATTAGCTGAGTGTCGTTCCCTCGGTGATACCTCATATTCTTTTGATTTCCCACTTCTTAAATATACTGAACAATTAGTTTTGGGGAAAAAAAGTAATATTGGAATGTTCACAATATTACAGTCAAGAGTTGGAACAATATTGACCTAGCTTTTTGCAGAATACAAATGGTTCGTTTTAAAAAAAAAATCAGTGATGGGGGGGGGGGGTGGGGGCGCATGGGGCCTTTGATTTCAGCACACACTGTACCGCAGTTTTCACTGGCATTAGATAGGGATGTGATGAATACCAAGTCTGCACACCACATCCCCAATTTTGCTAGCCCCATTGCAGAAGAAGATATTTCCCACTTGTAGAGTCATAGAGAACTACAGCACAGGGAAAGGCCCTTCAGCCCATTGCATCTGTGCTGGTCAAAGACAGATAAAATTCTTCAGAGACATGCTTCTGTTTGCAGTGAAGCAACATGTTTTTTTTCTATGATCTCGTTTTCAATGATTCAATGTTTATTTTCACAAGATCAAGAAATGTGGAGTGTTTGACCCTTCCATTATTGATGCTTTAGTGATGCCTTGATCCACACTCTATAAGGTTGTAGGAACTATAGCTTTTTCTTGTCAAAAAGTGATTTGTAAATGGGTATATTAATGAGCAGTTCCACACACACTGCTGTTTCTATACAGCTCATGGTTCTATATGTGGAATATATCGGGTGAATGGGCATGGAATGGTGACTAAGAGAGTGGGTGGGGGTCATGGCATTAAGGAGTCAACAGAGATGGAAAGGATATAGCAGGCATTGGTAAGATCATTCCAATTAGCCTTTCAATACTGCTCCTGAAGTCAAACATTGGATCACGACTCCTCTGAGGGCTTGTGAACCGCTTGACATTCAGCGGCTGCCCTGACTCCACTGAATCTACGTGGAAGTAATGTGTGCAGTTCTGAAATCTACATTTCCAACAGAAGGTGGTGTGAATCTGGAACTCACTGACCATGAGAGTTGTAAAGACATAAACCTTCATAACATTTAAGCAGTGTTTCGATGCGCACTTGTGATACCAAGGCATCAAGGTTATAGGCCAGGTGTTGGAAATGGGATTAGAATAGTGCTGAAAAAGGGTCACTCAATCCAAAACGCTAACTCTAATTTCTCTCCACAGGTGCTGCCAGACCTGCTGAGCTTTTCCAGCAAGCTTTGTTTTTGTTTCTTATTTACAACATCTACAGTTCTTCCAGTTTTTGTTTAGAATAGTTCAATATTGTTTTTGAATAGCGTGGATGCAGTGGGACAAAGGATTTTTTTTTGTGCTGTGGATCTCAATGATTCAAGAGTAGGAAATGTCTCCCCCTGCAATGATGCTAGCAAAATCAGGGGGTGAATAGTGCAGGCTTGGTATCCACAACATGCCTATCCAGTGCCAGTGAAATCTGCAGTACAGTGAATGCTGAAATCAAAGGCCACCCATTGGCTTTTAATGAAGTCAGAGTCATTTGCATTCTGCAAAATCTGAGTAACTGCTAAAATGCCAAATATTAAACAATCGCACCAGAAGAAATGGATGCTGATTAGTCAGAAAGTTGACTCTAATTGGCTGAGCTATTACCATGATGACAGTAAAATGTGAATTACTGGGTCCCCTAAATCCTGGATAATTCAAAAAATGACTGGTGCAAGGCTTGGACATGTTTCTTTCACTTGCAGAATGCAGGTTCCTGTAAGTGAATGCCCACCTTGACAGCTTGATTTAGAAAAAGAGAGAGAATACCCAAGCTGCCCTGTTGGATCGTGATTACCCTGGTCAGGTTTTCCTGTGCAGTGTATCTTACAAACTCACAAACGTGACACTAGTTTTGGCCCTGAAAAAGAATCTGGTCTGCTTCAAATCATTCTAACAGATGAAGTATTTTTTCAAAAAAAAAAATGCAAAATATGTAAGTAAGCTCTCAAATAAAATCAAAATACTGTGGATGATAATGATATGGAATAAAAACAAAAGTAAGTGAGTCCTTTCTTTCTAGGGGCTGTTTAGCTCAGTTGGCAAGACTGCTGGCTTGCATCACAAATGATCAATTCCCACACGAGTTGAGGTTACCATGAAAGACTCTTTTCATACTCTCCCCTCACCTAAGGTGTGGTAACCCTTAGGGTAAACTATCACCAGTCATCTCTCTCTCTCTCTCTCTCTCTCTGTAATGCAAGAACAGCTCAATGGCCTGGTAGGTGTGTGGGACTTCATTGTTGCAAATGTACTGCAGCATTGTTTCCATGTCTGTTACATTGAATGGGAGGAAGGATTGCACGCTGGCTACATACACAAAGAATCATCAAAATTAATCTTTTAATACTTCAAAACTGAAAGCTAAGAAGCAAATCCTGGTCTATGTGAGGTATCTATGCAATATGTTTTGGTGTATGAAAGCTTTAATTGCCTGCACAATCTCAATGATTTTCTGAAGTACGATGAGAAAATGTATGCCAAACGCCTTGAGGATGTTTACTGCATTGAAAGTGTTATATAAATTCAAGTTGTTATAAGTGTATTCCATTAAATTTTAGTATAGGACTAATCAACCATAGCCAAAAGCAATTCAATTGATCAAGATTTAAATAGAGAAACAATAACTGAGCAGTGATTTAATAGCCATGCGATTTATTCAATGCTGTGTGCATGGTAATATTCAGGTGCTGCATATTAGAAAATGTAACAGCAAAAGTTGTTTGAAATGAAATGCAGCATTTTTCAGCCTCCTGTACAGGGTCACTGTTAGCATCACTGATGCAAGGTTTTGCTGGGCTCAAAGAAAGCTGTCCTAACAAATGGAGTGATCTCTCACGATGGTGTGGATTTGCCCTTTTCTAATAATCTATTGCCACGTCCTAGGGATCTCTAGGCAACTAGCAATGATAATGACATCAAGCGGGGTAAACAGCCAAACACATCAAAGTAATCCATCAATCACAGACAGCAAACCAGGAAGCAACATTTACGCAAAAATTGCAGATACTGAAAACCTGAAATAAAAGCAGAATATGCTGGAGTATTTCCAGTGCTGTCTATTAATGTTTTTGATTGAGGGAATAAACTGACCAAAAGACTGTAACTACAAACTGGAAGAGACCATTCAGTGCTTCGAGCCTCCTCTGCCATTCAATAAGATCTGACATTCCTCCCATCCACTTTCTGGCCTCTCTCTGTAATCCTTGATTCCCCAATTGATCAAGAATCTCTCTATCTCAGCCTTAAATATGCACAATGACTTTGACCCCACAGCTCTCTCTGTGGCAATAAATTCCAAAGACTCTCAACCTTCTGAGCGAAGAAATTCCTCCTCATCTCAGTCTTAAATTAGCGCCCCTTTATTCTGAGACAGTGCCCTCTGGTCCTAGACTTTCCCATGAGGGGAAATATCCTCTCAGCATTGACGCTGCATTTAAACTGCACTGAAATTTCTTCACTTTGCGCAAATTTAATGGAAAATGAAATGTGTTTAGTCATTTATCTGTTGTGTGGTTAATCACAGAGCCAAGCTGTAACCTTGTTACCGATTAGATGACTTTCTTTAAGCCCACCTTCAAGTTTAGTTCAGTTTAAACATCAGACACCCTGTGACAATGTGCGTTATTGTGTGGAATGCATCACAGCTGAAGGCTGAATGGTCTTGGCAGTCCCACTGCTGCTGGGGATCACATGGAGAGAGGAGGCATTTCAGAAAGACTTTAAAAAGGCCCACGATCAGCCAACGAGATTGATGGGGGGTGTGGACTACAATGGACTACAAAGCAGGGCAGTAATCAGAAAGCAATTCCTGGTTTTTGCTTTTGCACACCAACTCCCCTGGCATTGGTTGTTAGCTGTTGTTCCTCAGTGGAGTGCGTGCCAAGGAGTGTTAATGGACTGAGTGCATCAGTGAATAACTGCAGACTTGGGATTAGCATAGATCTTCTCCAGTAGCTTGCTGCTGCAGTTACCTTCCTGACATGGGGGATGGGGCAACATTGTTCAGGATTGGGAAATGAGGGGAGATGAGTTTTTCTCAGTGTATCTCTGATACTGTGCACTTTTGAGTTTTACCTCAAAATGTTTAGGATTAACAGGTAAGTACTGAACTCCATGACGTACCAGACAGTTTACTGTAGATGTCCTTACCAAACAAAGAACTACAGACACTGGAAATCTTAAACAAAATCAGACATAGTTGGAGAAACTGAGCAGATTTTAAGGAAGGGCTACAGGAGCCAAAATATTGCCTCTGCTTTCTCTCCACAGATACTGTCAGACCTGCTGAGTTTCTTCAACAATTTCTGACCGAAGAGTTTGCTGTGAATTTTAATTTTTTTTCTAGTTCTGATGAGGTGTTGTCTATGAGAGAGTCCTGTCAAGGGACACACCTAGGTAAATAGAGTGGGAAAGTGTGTTCGTCTCCGGTCATCAAGGGCAAAGTTTAATTCTCTCTTAATAGTGGCGTGATGACAGTGACATTTATGAGAAATTATTTCATAGAAAACAAAATGAATGCATATCATGTGGTTTAGGAGATAAAATACTCTGAACATACTTAAGGAATATAATTAAACAATGATATTTAGAAGAGTATATTTTTATCAGAATAAACTAGCTTTTTTAGAGCCAGAGAGGTTATTTGGAAGTTGGCATAATGTAATATTCTATTAAATTGCTGTAGGAAGGATGTTGTGAACCCTGGAATGATTTAGAAAAGATTTACAAGGATGTTGCCAGGATTGGAGGGATTGAGTTATAGGGAGAGGCTGAACAGGCTTGGGCTGTTTTCCCTGGAGTGTCGGAGGCTGAAAGGTGACCTTATCGAGGTTTAGAAGATCATGAGGGGCATGGATAGGGTAAATAGACAAGATCTTTTCCCCTGGATGGGGGAGTCCAAAACTAGTGAGCATAGGTTTAAGTTGAGAGGGGAAAGATTTAAAAGGGACTTAACAGGTGACTTTTTCATGCAGAGGGTGGTGTGTGTACAGAATGAACTGCCAGAGGAAGTGATGGTACAATTACAACATTTCAAAGGTATCTGGATGGGGATATGAATAGGAAGGATTGAGAGGGACATTGACCAAATGCTAGGAAATGGGACCAGATTTATCCAGGATATCTGGTTGGTAAGGACATGTAGGACCAAAGGGCTGTCTCAATGCTGTACATCTGTATGACTCTAAAAACCTCATTACAAGGCCATTAACATGGCAGAATGTTTTCACAGACTAAATGAGCAAGCACTCATCAGTCATAAAAACAGAACATTCTGGAAATATTTGATAACATCTGTGAAGAGAGAAATTGTGTTAAGGTTTTGTGTCCATTTTGACTATCAGTCAGAGCTACATCCATTTGGATGCAACACAATAACTAACAGTTTTACCCTTCAAAGACATTACCAGAACTGCTTAGCTTGTCCACTGCTTCCTGTTTCCTATTTCAAATTTGCAACACCCACAATATTTTGTCTTTAGTTCTTCTCAGAACATTGATTTCACACTGCAGGGAGTTCAACGGTCCATCTTCTGCAGAATTGTAAATTCATTGGCAGCACCTTTCAAACTTGGACATTTAACTACACGTACACCAGAAGGCACTGCTAGTTTCAGAGCAGTACTCAGCTTGAACATTGACATTTTCACTATTATTGCAGCCACAAAATCTGGACCATAGTGTTTCAGAAAACTCCTGAGTCAAACCTAAATCAATAATATATTTGATAAAAGAAAATAAATTGTGATCAGGAAGGTGAACACATCTTGCTTGTAATTCTTTATCTCATTCTTATGCTGGAATATAGATTTAAGTTTTGCTAGGGGTCTTGGCAGTGTACTGAAAATGTCACCTGACCTACAATCCTGAGGCTTAGTCTGAAGCTTGGGGGAAATGGATTCAAACCCCACCTTGGCAGATCATGGAGTTTAAATTCAAACAACAAAATCTGGAATTGGAAACTAGTCTCAGAGATGATGACTGTGAAACTCAAAGATCATTGTCCAAAACAATCATCTGATTCATTAATGTCATGAAGCTATCTGCAATCTTTATCCAGCCTAGTCTATATGTGAGTCCAGCTATGTGGTTAACTATTAACTGCATCAGAAAGGGCCCAACAAGCCAATCATTTTGGGACATGTCGTGGTGGGAAATCCTCTTGGCATCCACCCTCCACTCTGGCTCCTAACAACCTGGTATTACTCACCATCTGGCACCCTACCATCTCAGTTAGTGCCCCTCAGTTAGCTTTGAAAATGGCTTGTGAACCATTATACTTCAGTGCATGGCACTTACTGCTACAACACAGGGGCATAGTTTCAGCACCAATCACTCCACTGTTAACTCTGTGGATCCCAGACCTGCCTGTGCTGCTTCAGCTCGGTAAACATCTGACCCAGTGTTTCAGCCAGATCACACCTCTGAAGGTAAATGGGTCAACTTGAAGTTTGATCTGGGCTTGAAATAGGGAGCCAGACTGGAATGTTTATATTTTCCCTTCTATTGTCATTCCATTGCAGAACTGACGTAACAAACCTGTACCTATCCATTGATTTATTTCATAGTTTAGAGAAAAAATTGCAGCACAAATGTGCTATGAGTGAAATATAATGACTTTTAAGCCTGTAGATTCAAAGAATCCTAATGTGTTTTAAAATGTATCTGTTTACTTACTATCATAAATGTTTTGAACATTATTATTCCTTCAGACAGCAATCTACATTTAAATGCTTTTGAATCACATTGACAGTTAGTTGTTAATCTGGCACAACATTAATAAAACTATCTACTTTTTTCAGTCTGGTGTTTTGTATTATTAAAACCAACTGAACCAAACAAAATGAATAAGTATTGGTAATGAATTAGGAACATCTTCTGAAATCTATATTTATATTAGAGCATTTTGTTTTGACAAAGGATTACAAAACTACTGCTCATCCCCTAATCATCTAAGTATGAGAAATCATTTGAAACAGAGTTGAATCACAGTGTATAAAATAATCCAAAGCTCCATTGATGTAGATAGATTCCATTTTCTCAGCTCTTTTACTGATAACTGAGTGGAGTAAATCTCGTGTTTTTAAGAGATGATGAGTTGTTTACAATGGGTATCAAAGCATCACCACTGTTGTTTTGTGGATGACAATCTGTTACGTACAATTTATAGGTTAATTGTATATGAATTTCCAGATCTAAACTGCCAGTTGTGTTAAAAATGGCAGTACCAAATAAGCCATCTACTCTTTTCTTCTCTTTTACTTTAATTCACAGAAGCTATCAACAAACATATAGACCTAGACCCAATACACCGACCACTACAATGAACAACTGGAACTGGCAACTGGAAGCAGCAGGAACGGAACCAAATAAATTCCAGAAGACACAGTACAGCAGTGGTTCGCAGGAGGCTCCAAAGCCCTGAAGATGTTACCCAGACAGGGGACAAAACATCTGCAAATAAACTTCCCAGCTCGGCGACCATACCCACAACTATGACAACTCACAGAAAATTATTGTTCATGCCATTCAGTGTTTGGTTTTTAATTTCTTAAGCACAGCCAAAGATATTCCTTAATGTCTGTGTTTCCTAGGGCACTGTCCAAAATTAAACCATGAACTTTGACTTCAACAACACTAATGATTGCATTATTATCACACTTTCACCACTACTGGAAATCCCGAATACGTTACAGTTGTAATGCATCAAACATCTCAGTTATTATACACACAAACAGCCCTGCAAACAGCTTTTTGATCATTGCAGTATCAGACACTTCATACTGGAAAGAGTTATCTGACATCATGTGATAAGGTCCTCCCATCAGAATGCAAAGGACTGGGGCTGTTTTCCCTGGAGTGTCAGAGGCTGAGCAGCGACCTTATAGAGGTTTATAAAAACATGAGGGGCAAGGATAGGATAAATAGACAAGGTCTTTTCCCTCAGGTGAGGGAGTCCAGAACTAGAGGGCATGGGATAAGGGTGAGAGGTTAAGGATTTAAAAAGGACATAAGGGGCAACTTTTCCACGCAAAGAGTGGTACATAGAACATAGAAAAAACATAGTACATAGAAAATACAGGGGCAAGGATAGGATAAATAGACAAGGTCTTTTCACTCAGGTGGGGGAGTCCAGAACTAGAGGGCATGGGATAAGGGTGAGAGGTTAAGGATTTAAAAAGGACATAAGGGGCAACTTTTCCACGCAAAGAGTGGTACATAGAACATAGAAAAAACATAGTACATAGAAAATACAGTGCAGTACAGGCCCTTTGGCCCTCGATGTTGCGCCGATCCGAGCCCACCTAACCTACACTAGCCCACTATCCTCCATATGCCTATCCAATGCCCGTTTAAATGCCCATAATGAGGGAGAGTCCACCACTGCTACTGCCAGGGCATTCCATGAACTCACGACTCGCTGAGTAAAGAA
>NC_057738.1:42752381-42782526 GCF_004010195.1 Chiloscyllium plagiosum
GCATTTAACTGTTCTCTCTCCCTATTCCTCGACTCTCTATCACGTGGCACGGGTAACAAACCAGAGACAACAACTCTGATTGTTCTAATTCTGAGCTTCCAACCTAGCTCCCTGAAAGCCTGCCTAACATCCTCAGCCCTCCTCCTACATATGCTGTGTGTGCTGAATGAACTGCCAGAGGAAGTTCTGGAAGCTGGTACAATTACAACATTTTAAAAGGCACCTAAATGGCTATATGAATAGGAAGGGCTTAGAGGGATATGGGCTAAGTGCTGGCAAATGGGACTAGGTTTAGATAGGATATCTGGTCGGCATAGACCAATTGGACTGAAGGGTCAGTTTCCATGCTGTACATCTCTCTGATTCTATGGCTGTTCCTTGCAGGAGCTAACCAGTTCTAAGAGGTCCAGAGAGCAATATTGCAGGAGCAATTGTTCCACTGCTATGTCCATGTAGATTGAACTAGATAGCTCACCAGACACAATTATATATCTCAGATGTTATGTAATTAGTTATTAAGCATGACATAACAAAGCTTCACTGTTTATCAAAGTTCAGCCTGTCATCTGCTGTACATCTCATCAGAGCATTCTTCCCACAGGATATTAGTAAGTTAGAAGAAAACAAATAAGAAGGAATAGTGGCAATGGGAAAGTGTGATGTGGCAGGAATGGATTCCTGGCAATTGTTCTGGGATAGAAGAGAGTTGTTCCACTAGGATGGGCTTAAGCTGTGCTAGGATTGTTGTCCTTGCAAATTTAAAAAAACTAGGATTATAGAGAGGCTTTATCTAATTAAATTGGGGGAGGGAACAGGAGGAAGCAACATAAGATCACAAAGCAAGAAGAGATTGTGGCATTGCCAAATAACTACTTTGATAATGAGAACCTGGAAACAGCAGAGTTTAGAAGCATTAGAAAAAAGAAAAATGGGGTTATAAATGAAGTAAAATGCTGCCATGTCCTATGGAACTAATGGATTGTGTTCTATGATTTAAAAAAGAAGTAGTGACGAACATATCTGATGTGCTGTGGTGAATCTTCAAGACTCCTTACATTATAGAAAAGTCCCAGAGGATTGAAAAATTGCTAATGTAACACCCATATTTAAAAAGGGAAGAGGAGAAAAAAACAGATAGCTATTGACCACTTAGCTCAACATGAGGCAATTGGGAAATGTTAGAGTCTAAAATAAAGGATTTAAAGCAAAACGTTTAGAATTACATAACACAGTAAGCAGAGTTAAAATGGCTTCATTAAGGGAAGGTCATGCCTGATAAATTTCTTCTTTCAGGAAGTAGCAAGCAGACTAAACAAAAGGAACCAGTAAACATAATATGCTTGCATTTCCAAAAGAGGTTCAATCAGGTGCTGCTCATAAGACAAGAGCCTGGTGTTACGGGAGTTATATCAGCATGGATAGAGGATTGGTTAACCAAGAGAAGACTAGCTGGGATAGAACAGGGTATTTTCAGGATGGCATTCTGTTACTAGTGGAGTGCCGCAGGGAACAGTGCTGGGGACGCAATTATTTACAATATATGTTTATGACGTGGATGTGGCAAGTGAATGTACCAAGCCATGTTTGTGGATTACACAAAAATAGATGAGAAGAAGTGGTAAGGATGAACAACTAATCTACAGAGGAATATAGGCAGATTTAGCATCTGGGGACAAAAACTCGACAGATACAATGTAATGTGCGGATTTGTGAATTAATTCACTTTGGGGCAGGAAGAATAAAAGATTTGAATATTATGCAAATAAACAATGACTACAGAAAGCTTCAGCACTGAGGGATTTGGGAGCATAAATCACAAAAACCTAACATCCCAGTTCAACAGATGATAGGGAAATAATGGACTTTGGCCTTTATTTCAAAGGAAATGGAGTATAAAAATAAGAAAGTCTTGTGAAGGCAATACAAGGCACTAATCTGATCATATCTGGAATACTGTGATTTGTTATGGGATGAGTTAGCAGGAAGAAGTTCCCTTTGATAGAAATTCAGGAAAAGTCAAGGAATTTTAGATAAAAAAAAGTCAACCACAGAACTCATTGGAGCAATATCCTCAATGAAGGACATGTAAGAGATAGAAGATGTTCCAATGGATTTAAAACAAAATACTATGGATGCAGGAATTCAGAAACCAATTAGGAGAATGCTGGAGAAGCTCACAAGTCTGGCAGCACCTGTGGAGAGAAATAGAATGGATGTTTCAAATCCAGTTTCACTCTCCTTCGGAATTGTGGAGAAATAGTTCACTGATCATTTAAGGTCAGGATCAAAATCAAGGTCAACAAAATGAAAATTTGCATAATAAAGACCTATCAACTTGCGATGTTTCTTTCTAATGGGTCTGTTTGATCGAATGGGATCAGTTAAAATTAGCCTCTTTGCGCTTTTCATTCAATGACTATTCTCTTTCTGGACTGTTGCATCTTTTCTCCCAACTTTACCAAAAGGGACGAGCAGCGTTTATCAAAATAGCAGATTGCATGGCATGAAGGTCTGCAATGCTGGACTTTTATTTCTTTATTTTTCTAATTTATTCTGAAGTATCGGTAGCTAGAGTCCTTTGTACCTAAGATGACGCCGTAAGTGGTGACTTGTAAACTTGCCACAGTATTCATGTGAGATGACTCAGTGGTTAGCCTTGCAGAACTAGGGACCTGGGTTTGATTCTAGCCTCAGGTGACTGTCTGTGTGGAATTTGCATATTCTCCTCCGGGTGCTCTGGTTTCCTTCCACAATCCAATTGTGTGTAGGTTAGGTGAATTGACATGGGAGTTGCAAGGTCAGTTTGGTTGGAATGGCCTGCATCTACACTGTAGTGATTCTATGCTTTTGTTTGAGTACATATGACAAGAAATATAACTCTTAAACTGTGTCATTAAGGTCAACTGAACCAAAATAAGTCATTAATTAGGAATGCCATTAGAAATTGGTATGTATATTAAAGCATTATGTTTTGACAAAGGATTATAAAGCTCATCCCCTGTCTTCTCAGTACAAGTCATTAATTGTAGCTTTTAAAGCAGAACTGACCTTGCTTGCATTAAGCAAAGTAAATTGAAAGCTCCATTCACAGTGATAGTATCATCTTAACTAGTTTTCAGATAGTTAAGTGAGGTAATACTTGTGTGATAACGTGATGACAAGCTACTGATAATGCATTGATAGTAACTTCAACAACAAATTGTGGTTCTTTGGTAAATTTGACATTGTTAAAAAAAAACTCCTTCATGAGAGTGTCATCGAGCAAAATGTGACATCAAACCAACTAAAGTTAAGGCAGATAATCCAAAAGAAGTTGGATTTTAAGCAGCAGTAGAGGAGAGAGATATAGAGGTGGAAAGGTTTAGATACAGAGTTCCTGAGCTTAGCAATGTCACATCTGAGCTTTCACTTCTATTTTACTAGCAGAATCCCTTGACATTTATTTTCAGCTGTTTCTCTTCCTTCATTTTCGACTAAGTCATGACTCTTAGTACTGTGTGCCATTGATTTTCACTTGCTCAAATGAGTTGCATTTCATTATTTAATTTCTGTTCACAATGTGTAAGAATTACTGTGTAGGCTGGCAGTCATTAACTATCTCTAACTAATATTGAGAAGCTCGTCATGAGCTACTGCAAGAAAGATAGGGACTAATTACACTCATAGTTTTGATAGGAAGAGAATTCGAGGGTTTGGACTCAGCAACAGCGAAAGAATGGTGTTACATTTCCAAGTCAGGATGGTGAATGATTGGGGAGGTGGGAACGTGGAAATGGGGCGTTTCTGTGTATCTGCTGCACTTGTCCTTCTAGATGGTAGAGGTCACAGGCTTGGATATCCACTGCTGAAAGAGCCATAATCTGTTAAATCTGTTGTGAAGGGCCTCAATTAATTTAGGATATGTGGTTGGTATGGATGAGTTGGACTGAAAGGTCTGTTTCTACACTGCACAGTTCTATGACTCTATATCTGAATGACTTTCAAGCTCACAATATTTGAAATGATGTCGATTGCCCATATTCTTCATAATCAATTACCCACCTTGAACACTCCTGATACTTAAAACAAAATCAAGAACTGTGGAAGCTGGAAATTTGAAACAAAAACAGAAATGCATGAATGAAATAAGTGCACAGAGGCTGGTACCCCATCACCAAGTCATCCTTTATTTCCATGTGCACAGCACACTGGCTGTGACCAGCCAATTCAGAGTCAGTCCCTGAAATCAGGAGATTCTCTGAATCCCCTGTCAGCCAGGGTTCCCAGCTTGGCCCAGGTTAACAACCTCAATCAAGAACCTCATCCACTTGGTTCCAATCACTACAAATGAGAAAGTCAATACATCTGTAGAGAGAAAACCAGTTGATGTTTTGAGTCCATGATATTTCATTAGAACAGATCCCTGGATTTGAAAAGTTAGCTCTGTTTTTTTCTCCATAGATACTGACAGGCACATTGAGTTTCTCAAACACTTTGTTCTTGTTTTGCATTTCCCAAACCTGTTCTATGCCTCTTCAATTCCCTCCATACCCCAGTTGCACCACCACCTCCAGCTTTACTCATGCACCCAATGACACCTTCATATTCACGTTTGATGGTCCACTATGGGCAGATGTCAGGAGCCACATGAAGGATAGAAAATTAAATAAATAGACAAGAATTTAAGAAAATTCTCATGTATACACTCTTAATATAGAAATAAATCTCCTCAAGTGGGTAATCTAGTATAAAAACAGACTTAAATTCAAGGACTGTGAGCTTCTTATAGCTCCTTAAAACTGTCAATCAAACTGTGAACTCAGTGCCACGCTGTGTCTTTTAGTGATGTGGAGATGTTGGTGTTTGACAGGCGTGGGCAAAGTTAAAAATCACATGACACCAGGTTATAGCCAACAGGTTTAGTTGAAAGCTTGTACTCTCAAATAAACCTGCTGGACGATAACCCGGTTAGAGACAGAAAAAAAAAACTACAGATGCTGGAATCCAAGGTAGACAAGCAGGACTATAACCCAGTGCCATGTGAGTTTTAACTTTGTCTTTTAATGGCTTTACAAAAATGGAGAGGTGGAGTTCTTGCTGGTTCTCTAATCAGTGGGCAAGACACTTATTATTTACTCTAATATCGCCCAAGGAGCTGCAATATTGTTACAATGTAACCGTTGATGTGTATCAAAACATCAATTCATTTTTGTCTTTCTACCTGATTGCTATTTGATTAAAAGAGTGAAATTCTCATCAGTACCTCACTTTCTCGTCTGTAACGAGCTCATGTGATATTCTTTGGCACTAATAATTTGAGTTGAAGTTTTGGATCAGATCTTACCAAGGTAGTTTTGTAAAGCTCCACTTCTCTAGGGTAGAATGCTGGACACAAAGCTTGTGTGTTCAATTCTACTCTGCGACTGACTTCTCATTTTGTTCCTAGAGCTAGGCTCAATCCACATTGTGAGATTTTTAATCTGACTTTTCACATCGATATGCATTGTTTTGATTTATCGTAGACAGTTTCACAGAGTCAGTTTACATGCCTTGTGGTCTATTTCACTTTAACAGCGGTGTTCAGCTTGGCTGCGTGTGCTGGCAATTGTTTGGAGGAGGTTACACAGAGCACAGCGCACACCTATACATCAACTGTGTGCCTTGACTGATTGGTATTGCCCTGTAGCTACACTTTACTCACTCCATACAGCTTTGCCTGCCATATTTTTGAAATGTGCCTGTGTTTGACACATAACCCTGCAGATATGGATTCCCTGCTGATATTAATCGACAATCCTGATGGACCTGTGAGAAGTATTGTACTATGGATTGGAAATTGAGTTGAAGGTCTTTCTATCTTTTTCTCAAAGATTACTGATTAGTTTTTTCATTAGCACATGTAAGGAAATTGGGATGGTAGCATGTCTGGTAAGTTAGAAGTAATCAAAATCCTATCCCTGATCATACATTAATCCTAACCACTGTAATTAATGCAATGCACTTATGAGAGTGTTGTGCTGAATCCAATCAAATTTGGCTTCTCGACATGTTCCTGTCCTTATCGGAATTGGCAGTAATTTACTGGTGCCACATGCCAAATAGCTGTACAATGAAGCAATTATTTAAGAGCTTCTTTTAGAAAGACAACCCATATTGGTGAACTGAGAAGAGAGAACAAGATGATTTATAGATAATTTTTAATCAGTGTTTTAAGGTCTGAAAGCATAAGAAATCGGAACAGGAGTAGGCCATTCGGCCCCTCGAGTCTGCTCTGCCATTCATTAGGATCATGGTGATTCAGCATTCCTCATGGCTACTTTCCTGCCCTTTCCCTATCACCTCCGATTCCCAAACATCAAGAATCTATCTATCTAAGCCTTAATTATACACAAGGACTCTGACCCCACATCTCTATGTGGAGAGGAATTTCAAAGATTCAAAATCCTCTAATAAAAGAAAGTTCTCTTCATAAAGTCATACAGAATGGAAACAGACCGTTCTTCATATTGAATTGGCGTCTTTTTATTCTGAGGCGATACCCGGTGTTCTTAGACTCTCTCGTGAGGGAAACATCCTCCCTTGATATTTACCCTGTTAAGCCCTTAAGAATCTTATTAGAATGATTACTCCAGTGAGTAAAGTCCCAACCTGTTTAGCCTCCAATGAAATTATATCGCTTCTTAAATAAGTGGAAAAAAACCTTTCACAATACTTCAGATGTAGTCCCACCAAGCACCTTGTACATTTGCAGTAAGACTTCCCTACTCTTACATCCCAAACTCGCTTGAAATAAAAGCCAACATTCATTTAGCCTTTCTGATTTCCTGCTATGAAACACATCTGGAGCAGGTAAGACTTGAAGTCAAAACTCCTGCATCAGAGGTAGGGGTGCTACCATTGTACATAGGAGATTCTCATGTGACAAATTCTAGATTTTTTAATTATCTTATTCAAATGTCTTATGACACATCACTGAAGCAGGTGGGCCTTTGACTTGGGTCTACCACTGTACCAAAAGAGCTTTCCAAACAATTTAGCATGAAGTAGATTACTGAGTAGGTAATTTGGAGTCAATAGGGACAAAATTGATCAGCACGGTGACACAAAATAAACTGATAGTAAACCAGTAGCTCATTTTACACCTCGTTCCATTTTTATTTCCATAAAAAAAGCACAGGGGAGTGATAATTAGTTACAAAGCAGGAAACAAATGGAAATTCTAAAGCTGCATTATGAGTGTGTGCCACCCTGGTCTGGTTAATATAGGGCAGATTAATTATTTTGCTTCACATCCAATTCTCCAGCCGTTTCATTATTGTAACTTTCTCATGTTTGGAGAAAGATCTTTTTTTAAAAAATCCTTGTAATTACTCCAAAGAGAAAACGGAAAAAAATACTGTGGAGAAGAAAATGAAAAATTCTCCAAATCTATGTCAAATATTGAAATTGCGCAATAGGTAATTGATTGCACCTACTAAGAAACTCAGTTAGACCTAACATACAGTTTGCGTTTTCAATATATTGTCCTACTTCAAATTTAAATTCAAAATGGTTAGTGTTTTTTTTATATCAATGTTACTCCAAGGTTAATGCTTTAGCTAGAGTAGATATTATTTCAACCACAAAGAACTACCTGAAAAACTGAGTGACAGGTAAACTTGTGAATAGAAAATTATGAACATAATTAAACTCCAGATAAATTCATAAAGGTAGATGGTTAACTTTAAAGACTCAAAATAGATAGCAACATACTTGACTACTTGAAGTGAGTCAAAACAAAGACATTGGTTTTGCTGGGTGACTGCATAGTATAGCAGAATTACAAGGAGCTGACTAAATATGTTCTGCCACAGGATGAAAGAGTTATAATAAATTGAAATATAAATTTTGTTTTTTTTTGGAAGTGACCAGATGTGGAAAATACTAAGTCCTTGTGAATTTGGGATGTGAGCTTGACCTGACAAAATGGTTGCTGTGAGGGCTGCCTTCACCATGGGAATGACTCTGAATAAAAATAATAAATTAACTCAGTACACAATAGGCAATAAAGCATTTCAAATCTGAGTGCCCTTTTCTCAGTTTGATGCCGTTGTGGAAAAAATTGTGATTCCTAACATCTCAGCGAGTGAAGATGAAATAAATTCTGACTGTATGATAGCTGCTTGAACCTGAAAGCTATCATGCAACCTTAGCTACAGGATGAAAAAAACAAGTAAGTCATAAAAAGTCAACAATGGCATCTTCACATAAATTATGCTAACACCTTAGAAAGTTTAAAGATTGAAATGATGTGCTGAATATTGAACACATTTAAATCATTTTATTGTCCAAACCTCATTGCATTTCTTAAAAAAAATCACTCATGAGATGTAAGCGTCACGGGCTGGGCCAGCATTTATTGCCCATCCCTAGTTGCCCTTGAGAAGGTGGGGGGTGAGCAGCCTTCTTGAATTGCTGCAGTCCATGTGCTGCAGACAGGTGCACAATGCCGTTCAGGAGGGAGTTCCAGGATTTTGTCTTGGCAATACGGAAGGAACGGAGATAGATTTCAAAGTCAGGATAGTGACTGTCTTGGAGGGGAACTTGCAGTTGGTGGTATTCCCATGTATCTGCTGCCCTTGTCCTTCTAAATGATCGTGATCATGGATTTGGATATAGTTGTGGTGAATTTCTGCTGCTGCTTCTGAGCATCGATGGTGGAAGGAACGAATGTTTGTGGATGCTGTACCAGTCAAGTGAGCTGCTTTCTCCTAGATGGTGTCAAGCTTCCTGAGTACTGTTAGAACTACACTCTTCCAGACAAGTATGGAGTCACAGTCCATCACATTGTTGACTTGCATCTTGTAGATGGTGGATAGGCTCTGGGGAGTCAGTGGGTAAGTTACTTTCTGTCAATTCTTAGCCTCTGACCTGCTCTTGTAGGCAGTTTATTTATATAGCTCATTCATTTTGGGTTCTGGTCAATGGTAGCCCGTAGGGCATTAATTCTTGATCACTGATCCTTTACGAAACCACATTTAATGATATTTTAAGTTTAACTGCAATAGAAATCACTGTTAACACGTAAGATCAAACAACTGCCTGACATATTATCGAAACTCAAGTCTTGTAGTGCTTGTCCCAGTTAAATTTGATTCTGTTTCACTGTGTAGAATGCCATTAAAGATTAAACTCTTGGCTCAAGTTTTGTTTTTAAAAACTTGTGCATTTTAATGATGTGTTGGAACTAGCATGACTGAGAAATTTTGCAATCTAGCAGATTCCAACTGAAGTCATAGAATAGAATCCCTACAGTGTGGAAGCAGGTCATTCAGCCCATCAAATCCACACCAACCATCTAAAGAGCACCCCAACCAGATCTACTCTCCTACCCTATCTCTGTACATCCCATAGCCCATCCACCTCACCTGCACATAATTCCACTATGGGAGAGAAACTGCACCACTCGTAGGCAACCCACACAGACACGGGGAGAATGTGCAAACTCCACACAGACAGTTATCTAAGGATGGTATTGAACCTGGGGCCCTGAGGCTGTGAGGCAGTAGTGCTAACTGCTGGAGCCACTGTGCCCTTGGAAACAAAATTGAAGAGAAAAGATTGCACTTGACAATTGCACTCAAGAGGTTGGAGTGTGGGCTGTGGAATCTCTTTTGACAAGAACTCCACTGACCAGCACAGAGGAGATGGGGCAGAGGAACAGAAGCACAGTTCCAGATCATCTTGCTCTGAAAAAATTGTCAGAGGTTGTCAAAGTGAAATAAAAAGACCAAAGTTCCTGCATGAAACAGAGAGCACAATCTGTGTAACTGAAGCTATAGGGGCAGCATCATAGGATTCTATAGAGTCTGCACATGCCATCATTCAAAAAGTAGTATCTCTCACGGTGTGGCACTCCCTCAACAATTGACTGAAAGTGAATTTAAATCAGATGGACGAAGTCTCCAGAGTGCAGGTTGAACATAAAACTTTCTGACTTTCAGACAAGTGTGTGGTGAGTGAATAAAGGGATGGCACCCAATTATTCATTCTGACAGTTACAATCATCTTTACTCCCTGTTTCGAAAATATTCCGCCTATCATGAAATCACAGAGAAGGATGGTTGTTGCACTCTGTAATAATCAGTACGTTATTATATCCACAGCATGTGGTCTTTTGGGTACGTCTGGAACAATGTTAACTGGACTTTGACCCAAACATCAAGCAATCAGTTGGTTTAAACAGAATCTGTCTGACGTTTTGCTATATTCCTATAGGCTTCAAGGATTCAGCCTTCAGTTAGCATTTCAGAGCTCTGGAGAGGTGCCATCAGCAATGTCATCACAAGGTGTTCCAATTGTAGTAGCATAGTCCAAAAGCAGTATCCTTTCTTCAGCCAAATTGCCCAGCATCAAAGTGTTAATCTCTGATGCTTAGCTCTGCTGAACAGGTAATGGAGTGTGTACAACTTACACCAGAGTCCCAAAGCAACTGTTCTACAGGGAACTCGATCAGAGCAGGAGACTGCCAGGAGGACAATGGAAACAATTTAGGGATGTCCTCAAAGTTTCACTGAAGAGGAAGACATCCCTATTGTTTCATGGCAGACCCTGATTGTCACAAACCAGAATGGAGAAGCCGTATTCCCAGAAGACACCAAACATAATGAGAAGCATCATTGGGAAGGTGCAGAGGCAAAGTCAAGGCATCAGATGGAACACACAAACTTCCAAACAACTCATTCATCCAACCCTTCAAAAACCACCTTCCTCGCATTAGACAGAATCTGCAGAACACAAATTGAACTTATCAGCTATCTCATGACCTGTCAGACTGGAGTAGAAGCAAGTCATTCTCAACCTTGAGGGACTAAGGGTCTAAGCTGAAGAAGGAAATGCTCTCATGGTCACATGCTGATCTAATATGTCTTAATGCATAGCATTGCAAGAGGACATCCCTGTGTCTCTGACACTTATTGCTTTCATTTTTGTGACAGTCCCAAAGAAAATGAAGACAGCTCATTGACAATAACAAAAAGGCTTTTTTATTACATACAATTTAAAATTCATTTATGCAATGGAACAGTTCCATTCTTGTCCAGCCAGTTGCTTTTCTCATGAAGAATCTTATCTGTACAAATGGTTAATAACTGTTTGACCTCTTGACAAATGGTTCTGTTTGTTTGCCCATCTTGGACAAAGCATTAACATCTGGGTCTTTGTCAAACACTGTGCATATGTAATTAATTTACTTTCTCATCATTTTTGGATGACAGATCCATAATGATAGATTATTGTATTTGCTGCAAAGTGAGAAATATTGGAGCTGATGTTTATTTTCTTAATTTCAAGGCTCCCACGGGAGGTAGGATTATCATTATATGTAACACATGCTCTTGCATATGGATGTAACAGCTCTTTCCTTACAAAAGCAGAAATTGCTGGAGAAACCCAGGAGGTCTGAAAGCATCATGTGGAGAGAAAGCAGACATTGTGTTTTGGTTCGAGTGACCTATCTTCAAAACTCCTTATGTCAGAAGATTTGGTCAGGAAACATTTTTAAAACAGTAGAGTGGTAAAGTGTATTGAATTTGTAAATATTGTCAATTACCTTCATTAACCTTTAGAAATATGTATACGCTAATCTATTCAACTGCTTGAAGTTATAGGAGCAGGGTGCAGCGTTAGAATTCAGTAACAGCTGTGGGTTATGTAATTAAAGCATTATAAAGTATATGACACCAAAGTTTCCACTTGTGCATCTTCTCCCAGCAGTGACCAGTGGTTGCTGAAGCCCTTATATTTTTTGTGACTTGCTCATGGGTCAAGGCCATAGCTTGTTGGGTAATCATTTATTGCTTGTCCCCAGTTGCCCTTGAGAAATTGGTGATGAGTTACCTTCTTGAACCATTGCAGTCCATGTAGGTAGACCCATAATGCCCTGAGGGAGGGGTTTCCAGGATTTTGACCCAGCAACACTGAAGAACAGAGATACATTTCCAAATCAGGATGGTGAGTGGCTTGGAGGGAGTTTATAGCAGGTGGTGTTCCCATGTACTGTGACTGCTTCTCTTGTCCTTCTAGATGGTAGTGGGCATGGGTTTAGAAAGTGTTCCCTAAGGATCCTTGGTGAATTATGTCGTGCACCTTGTAGATAGTACACAATGCTACTACTGACATCAGTAATGGAGGGAATGGATGCTTGTGAATGTAATGAATGTGATACCAATGATGTAGGCTGCTTTGTATCAAGCTTCGTGAGTGTTGCTGGAGCTGCATTCATCCAGGCAAGTGGGGAATATCACACAAGTGATTTACTCATTACTCCGGTGATAGCCTATATTAATCTCACTTTGTTAACATTCCCATGAAGCACTTTGGGACATTTCATCAGGGCTCAGGAACACAGATATATAATGGCTCAAGACTGAGTGCTAAAGGTCTAAAGGGAACCACTGTACTCATGGGTGGGATCAGTGACTCAAGCCAGGAGTTATACCAGGTCTCCTGAATTCCCTTCCTGCCCCTAGATTTCATTATATGAAAAATGCTATATGAATATAAGTTGTTGTTGTAGAACCCAGAGGCCAGATGCACTCTGAGACAGTGAAATCATGTTACCGTAAAGTTCCCACCCCACTGCCATTCAAATAAATCCACTCACATTGTCAAGTAAATTCTGCACACTCTTGAACAGACACTTACACAACATGCATCATTTGAACTGAAATTGGGTTTATACCATAAATGTCCTGATCTTTCTTGAATTTAACTCTGTTCTTATGCAATTCCTTTCAAACCTTCACCAATGGGATGCTGCTACTTAAGGCAGCTGTAACAGGATGACAGCGACAGAGATAATGCCATTTCTGTCAGCAATAAAGCGTATTCAGCACTTAGCTTTCTTCAACAAAGCAGCATTGTACAATCATTGGAAAAGTGTATTTTATTCCATTTCTTTGCAAAAACAGTATAAATTCTTTGCTCATATTTATTTTCTAACTGAGCACTCCATTGCAAACTGAAACCTTCAAAGAGATTCATCACTAACCTTCCGGTTTGTTTACTAAGTATTTCTTACCTATTCAATGGGGCACTCTGCAATTGTTTAATTGGCTTTCTAGTGTTTCACACCTGAAAATAATTAACTGGGATGTGTTTCACGAATGCAATTCTCTCTTTGGTCTTGATTCTTCTTATCTGCGTGGCTCCAGGACACAAATCACCAAATTCCTGATGAATCTGCATTGATAGAACTGTTTATCTGATAAATAATGCATACTTTCATATATTTATTTCAACTCAACAATGCAAGTTGGGAAAAAAACACGATTGTTGACATTCGAACGTGTGTAGGACCCTATCCAGGAGAAACATCAGAACAGAAGGAAGTTGCTGTTCCTCTTCCTCCTTACCTTGAGTCATAGAGTCAGACAGCACAGAAACAGATACTTCACTCTAACAAGTCCATGGTGAACATAAAGGAGGAGAAAGTGAGGACTGAAGATGCTGGAGATCAGAGCTGAAAATGTGTTGCTGGAAAAGCGCAGCAGGTCAGGCAGCATCCAAGGAACAGGAGAATCGACGTTTTCGGCATAAGCCTGAAGAAGGGCTTATGCCCGAAACGTCGATTCTCCTGTTCCTTGGATGCTGCCTGACCTGCTGCGCTTTTCCAGCAACACATTTTCAGCTCATGGTGAACTAAACCCAAACTAAATAATCCCACCTGCCTGTTCCTAGTCCATATCCTTCTATACCTTTCCTACTCATGTACTTATCCAAATATCTTTTAAACTTGCAACTGTATCCACATCTACCACTTCCTCTGGAAGTTCATCCCACACACGAACCACTCTGTCTAAAAGCGTTGCCCCTATCTTTTTAAAATCTCTGTCCTTTCATCTTAAAAATGTGCCCCCTATTCTAGAAGTACTCCATCTTTGGAAAAAGACAACTCATATTAACCCTACCTATACCCTTCACTATCTTTAGAAACTATCAAATCCATGCTGATCATTGAACAGCTCCCCTCAGCCTGACCCAACTATTCCACACTGGGTTTGCAGTTTTACAGTTTACAGCACTTCAAGCACATAATGTCATTTAGAGCATTGGCTGGCAGAGGAGTGTGAAGATTGGCCAATAGGCTCATTGCTTTTGATTCTACTTCAATAGGGAGGGATGGTTAACTAGGTGACCATTTTATTACAATCATTCCTCCTTATCCATGAGGGGTCCATTCCTGAAAACCCCTGCGAATGATGAACTTGCAAGTGAAAAGCTAAATAAATTATGATCGAAATAGGCTTAGGTTCCCAGACGCCAAGATTATGACTTTTCACTACTATTTGTTTCACCTTTTGAAATAAAATAATAATTGTTCCTGAAATTATGTTGCTAACTATGTAGAATATTTATAGAATGCGGTAGACTCATTGAGGAGCACAGCATTAGCCAACTCACAACTTCAAAACTACTCCAACACTTGCACGTTTTTTCTGAGTTTCATCACAACCTTCTTGGGTTTACGTACACCAGCACTACCATTTCACTTGGAAGCCATCATGAGAACACAAAGGACATAGGGGCAAGATGTATAGAAACAACTTTAATGAGACAAAGCAGGAGAAGGGAAAGGGAGGGTGATACTGAGAGTATCCAAGCGTGGGTTAGACGGAAGGGGTGAGTGAGCAGGTCCCGCAGTTATATTCATTTCTGCCCCTCTTCAGTAAGGCGGGATATGCCCACTGCGCACTATTTAAAATTATACCATGATAGTGGTCATGGATATGAAATATTTGCTTGTGGATCGTGATAAATTGTTTACTTATTTTTTGCAACAGATAGGCAAGCTTGTGAAAACTGACTTTGTGGATGCAGAGGGATGATTGCACAGTCGGTTCTGCTATAGCACAGTACTTCTGTTATTGTGCAATTCCATGTTATAAGAAAGTTGCGTAATAGCAGCACCATTTAAACTAATGATTTGGAGATGCCGGTGTTGGACTGGGGTGTACAAAATTAAAAATCACACAACACCAGGTTATAGTCCAACAGGTTTAATTGGAAGCACTAGCTTTCAGAGCGTCGCTCCTTCATCAGGTGGTTGTGGAGGACACAATTGTAAGGCACAGAATTTGTAGCAAAAATTTAAATTCTGTGCCGTACAATTGTGTACTCCACAACCACCTGATGAAGGAGTGATGCTCTGAAAGCTAGTGCTTCCAATTAAACCTGTTGGACTATAACCTGGTGTTGTGTGATTTTTAACATTTAAACTAATGGGGCTGCGATCATGTTATAATCAATACATGCTTTAAAACTTCATGCTTTAGCAACAGTGTCCCCATTTCATCAATAGTGTTATAGCGAATTTGCGTTAATGAAATGAGCATTATAGCAGAACAAACTGTATTTCCATTTTAAACAATTGCTCAAAGACTAAACTATCCTCAGCAGTCAACAGCTTTTGATAAATTGCTGCATTGAATTCACATCAAGGGCTCGATGTGCCCTTCAACATCTTCTATGATACTGCTGCTCAGCTTTCACTAAGTTGTACGTCTGTACGTACTCATCCGAGAATCATGTAGTCACCAAGACAAGGGAATAAAGCTTCCAACTGTATCCATGTATCCTGCAAAGCTTTCAGATCAGAGTAACCATGAGCATTTCTTACCTTTGTTTGAATCCCAAAGTCAGCAATCCACCTTTGTTCCAAACTGTCTGCCCCCCAAACCCCAACAATGTAATCACACTTCAGGGCTGTGCCTTTATCCAAGATGCTATCAGTTTTAGCACCTACATCCAGCTATTTGTCAGATTTTTGAAGATTTCCCAATCACCTAAGAGCATAGGTGCTGCTCGACACCGTTTGACTTATGAGCCGACTTTATCATTTAACAAGATTGCGGCTGATCTTTCTCATTAACTTTACATTTCCTCATTCTATTCATGTCCTTCAAGTCCCTCAGGTTCCAGAAATCCATCAATATCGGTCTTAAACACACTCATCAACTCGGCATTCATAGCTCTCTGGGGTAAAGAATAAATAAATATGTGCATAAGATTATCTTTTCCTCTTGTCTATATGACCGACCTCTTACTTTGACAAAGTGAACCTGTGCCTAGATTTTTTGACAAGTGACACTTTCTTAGCATTTACCCTGACCAGTGTAGAAATGTGAGGTCTGCACTGTTATGATACCAGCTGATGGTAATACTGGAGAAATCAGATCCCAAAGTGAAACCTGGCTGGATAGACCATGGTTGTTTTTTTTGAAAAACGATGACCATGGTGATCAGTTACTTTATTTCTTTTAATGAGAATGCCAATATACTTCTATATAGGCATGACCTCCTCAATTACACTGAACTGGACAATTCCCTCATTACAGCAACTGGTCTAGCAAAGCCCTGTTGCAATCCCTCTCAGGCTGATACATCCTTCCTTTGGTAAAGAGATCAAAGCTGCACGTGATATTTCAGATGTGACTTCACCGATGCCTTCTGCATTTGTAGAAGGATGTCTTTATTCACATATTCTAATGGTTGCTAACAGAAGTTAACATGACATTTGCCTTCGTCATTGCTTTCTGTACTTACTTTGGAACTTTGCATGATTCACTCATTCATCGTTGATAGGATGTGATAGTCCTATGTACTTCCCTTATTAAAATATAAATTGGTGAGAGAGAACTTGGGTATCGCTGGGGATAAACAGGCATGATTAGCTGAAACCTTTTACCTTGCACTCATCAGGATAATTTGCAAGAATAACCATTCAAGGAGAAAGCCAAAATATATACAGCATGAGACGAGAGTAGTTGCTATGTGGGTGTGCTTTCTTTTAGCATGACTCATATTCTTATAAGGTCTTTATGTGTAAAATATACTAAAGGCAAAATTAGTATTAGTTCAGGGAAATAGGGTTCTAATGCAAGTAGCAACAATGAAGATGAGATTAGCTGCAGAACAAGTTGCTGTTTTGCTATCTCACAATTAATTTAATTGCACAAAGAATTCATCAATGTGTTATTGAAATACATTCATCTTTATTTCAATATTCCTCAGGAATTTACAAATCAGCACTCCTTAATGTTCCACAGTTTGAGGACTCTTACTCGCAATCAGTCATTGAGCATCCTGTGATAAATTAATAGCTGTCACACAGTGCTACAAAAATCCACAGGCCAGTTTCCATTGGTGGCAGATAATCTAAATAAGTGAACAAAAATTAATTGAATTGATTAGTGACTCTAATGCCGTTTGCATATTTTATAAGATTAACTGCCTCTTTCATTATTAAAATCCACTTTATTTCATTTGGCTAAAAATATCTGCAAAAATGCAGCTCACTCCTTTGTCACTAACATCTACAGCCAGTACCTTGATTTTTAAAATTCATATGCAAATTAATTTTGATTAAATAATCCAGAAAGAAAACTATTAAAGCCAGGAAACACATAGCCTACATGAACATGTAAACAACATTTATGAATCACCTATAGTCCAATAATGTAAAACATGATATGGAGATACACGTGGAATAACTAAGTAAGATAACATCAGGAAGCTTATCCGAAACTGGGGATTGATTCAGGGTCTGTTGCAACTCCTTTCAATGGACAAACTGAACAAACAGGGGTGAGCATGAGAAACAGATTGAGGTACAGGTGCACAATCCTTTATCTGAAATGCTCGGGACCAGTTGGTTTTCAGAATTCAGAATTGTTCGAATTTCAGAGTAAGTGACAGTTTGATGGTGAAATTTTTTTAAATCTTACCGGAGGAACACACTCACTAAGATAACAGGCCTTGAGAGAGAATTCAGGCCTGGCGGCACTGGGCCATGCCCCCCATGTCACATCTGAGTGGCATGCATTGAGTGGGTGTTGATTTGGGTTAACTGTTTACATGCTAAACAATGTGTTAATGAGAGAAAAAAACTTTGTACTTTGGAGCTTTTTGAATTTCAGAATTTTTGATAAAGCATAGTCTACCTGTAATTGATGTGCACTGCCCAATAATGGAAAGGAATTCAGACAGGCATAAATGCTCTTGATGAATCCTGTATTCATTTTAAATTATTTTCAACCTTGTTCGCTCCTGTTGGAAATGAATGTACCTGATGACAGACACATGCCACGAGCAGGCTGCCACAGCAGAATGTTTTTTGCGACACAAACTGGATGGATATAGTTGAGTTTTGCTTTACAGATGGAGCGGGTCTTCAGAATATTCCCTCTTCAAAAATATATACAGTGAATTCTGTGATCAAGCCATGTACAAAGCATTAGGATATAAATAAAGCATTTATGCAGCATTGTCTATGGAATTAGCAAACTTACTGTAATGTAATGCTTTTTGTTTAATAACTCCATACTCATGTACCTTTGCCTGTTTCTTTCGATTTGCAAAGTTACTGTCACATTCAGGAACCTGGTTCCAAGGGGTAATTTTCTGATGCCCGGCAAAGTGACCTTGTTTAACATGTGAATTTGAGAGTTTGCATTGTAATTGATTTCACCTTTCACCTGCCAGTCATTCCAATTGCATTTTCTAAATGGAATCATCACATTCGGATTGAACATTGTTCAAAAATGGTTGAACTGGGCTATCTTTTCATGGTCACCCACTACCTGTTGGATGTGAATAGTTCAATTTGATTCTCGTGAGAGCTGGATTTCTGATCCCTATTAATCCCATACAAGACTTTCAAGGTTCCTGCACAATATTTCATGGTGTCTCCACTAATCATGGTACTGAAACTCTGCTGGGATTAATCTGGAATTTAATTAAATGAGCCTCGATTACAGAGCTTTGTGATCACTTTAATTATGACCACTACTGGAGACCCTAAAGACCAACCTAATTTCCTCAATGAAAAGTAGTCTTTACGGGGATTTGACCATAACAAGGTTGAAAGTAATTTAAAATGAATACAGGATAATACCACAACTCTCAAAAGATGTGGTCTCAACACAACAAATTGCAATCATTTTGGCTTTACGTTTAATGACTGTTGCTGAGAGTTTCGATCATACAGTTTGATGTTATCTCTTTAACAAACCTGCAAACATTTGTAAATTGTAAACTGTTTCTTTAAAAACATAACAATCAAAATTTCAGAAACAAATAAAAAATTAATAAGAAATCAGCCCGCTATGGTGACTGGAGTACAGTGGTAATGTTCCTATCTCTGAGCTATGAGATAGGATTCAAGTCCTGCCTTAGATCCATACAACATGGAAACAGACCCTTCAGTCCTACTCATCCATGCTGGCCATGTTTCCCAAACTAAAGCAATCCCAGTTTCCTGCATTTGGCCCATATTCCTCTAAATTAAGGTGATTAATAAGGCAAATTGAATTTTGCCCTTCATTGCTAAATAGATTGAGTTTAAAAGTGGGAACGTTATGCTGCAGCCACACCTGGAGTACTGCGTTCAGTTTTTGGTCTACTTACTTGAGAAAGGATGTACAGAGGAGGGGATACAGAGGAGGTTGACTAGGTTGAATCTAGAGTTGAGGGGGTTGGTTTATTAGGATAGATTGAATAGACTGGGATTAATATTCATTGGAATTTAGAAGAATGAAGGGGAGTCTTATAGAAACATATAAAATTATGAAGGGAATAGATAAGATAGAAGTAGAGAGGATGTTGCCACTGGCAGGTGAAGCTAGGACAAGAGGGCATAGCCTCAAGATTAGAGGGAGCAGATTTAGGACTGAATTGTAAAGGAACTACTTCACCCAGAGGATTGTGAATCTTTGGGATTCCATGCCCAGGGAAGTAGTTGAAGCTTCCTTATTGAATGTTTTTAAAGCTAAGAAAAATAATTTTTTGAACAGTAAAGGAATGAAGGGTTATGGTGAGAGGGCGGGTAAGTGGAGCTGAGGCCACTAAAAGATCAGCCATGATCTTATTGAATGGCAGAGCTGGCTCGAAGCTGGCCTACTCCTGCTCCTAGTTCTGATGTTCTTATGTTCTAAACTTTCCCTATTCATGTACCTATCCAGATGCCTTTTAAATGTTGTAACTGTACCTGTATCTGCCACTTCCTCTGGCAGTTAATTCCACATATGAAACACCCTCTGTGTTAAAAGATTGCCCCCTCAGGTTTCCTTTTAATCTTTCTCCTCTGAGCTTAAATATATGCTACCTGGTTTTGATCTCCCCCACCCTGAGTAAAAGAGCCTTGCTATTCACCTTATTTATGACCCACATGGTTTAGTAAACATCTGTAAGGTCACCCCTCAACTTCCTATGCTCCAGTGAAAAAGTCCCGATCTATCCAGCCTCTCCTTCTACCCTCTATTCCTGGCAATATATTTATAAATCTATTCTTAACCCTCTCAAATTCAATAATATCCTTCCTATAGCAGGGTGACCAGAACTGGACACAGTAGTCCAGAAGTGGCCTCACCAATGTCCAGTACAACTGCAGCTGCTCAGGACGTGTATAATAATATAATAGGAAATTGTAATGGGCAATGACCTAGTGATATATCACTAGACTATTCATTCGGTGACCCTGGTAATAATCTGGGGACGGTAGATGATGGAATTTGAATTCAATTAAAAATCTGAGATTAAGAGTTTGATGATGACCATGAAACCAGTGTCAATTGTCAGGATAAGCCCATCTAGTTCACTAATGCCCTTGAGGGAAAGAAACTGGTCTTGCCTACTTACAACTCAAGACCCGTACAACATGGTTAACTCTTAACTGCCATCTGGGCAATGAGGGTGAAATATCTCCACAGAGGCTAATTTGCTGTCACCAAATCACCCTTTATTTACACATGGAGAGTCCTAGACCCTGATTCAGCTCCCTCAGAGCCAGCTGTCAGAGTGAACAGAACCTCTGACACTCCTGTCTGTCAGCCAGGGCTCCCTGATTGGGTCAGGTTAACATCCCCAATCAGGGGATTCATATCGTTTGAGGTCCACCTGGCTGACCTCGTTACAATCACTACAGAGGAATGGATAATAAATGCTGGCCTAGCCACAGTAATGCCCACATCCTGTGAATAAATAAGAAACACTCTGAGCAGGTTAATGAGATATTGATGATCTTATGGTACAGCAGTAGTGTCCCTATCTCTGAGCCAGAAAATTTGGGTTCAAGACTTATCTGCTCCAGAGATAGCAATCTCTCTGAGCAGGTTGATTTGAAAATATCTAAAGCAGGCTACTCAATCAATGCCTCTCTATCTCTTCACACAAACATTAATTCCATTCCCTTTGCTATTGGTGTACTGTAATATCAATGTATACCTTCTGTAGGATTCTCTACAGCGACTCATTAAAGTTGCTTCAATACCTCTCAAGCCCATAACCTCTACCATCCAGAAGGACAAAGATTTCTAGGAACACGACCACACCCAGGTACCCTTCCAAAGCACTTACCATCCAGACTTAGAAATATAACAGCCATTCCTTCATTGTCACTGGGTCAAAATCCTCAAACTCACTTCTTAACAACACTTTGGGTCTGCTCACGCCTCATGGACTGCAGCTTGTCAAGAATCTTAAACTTATGCCATGCAGAAGAGACCCTTCAGAACATTAAGTCTGTAACATCAAAATAAGCGTTTGCCCACACTAGGTCCTCTTTCCCACACTTAGCCCACCAACACCTTAAGAGCGATTTTAGATAGGAAATGATTTCTGTCATCAATACTAAATTCAGGTACGCAATCCTTTATCCATAATTCTAAAATACGAAAAGGTCCGACATCCAAAATAGGTTTTGTGGAGTGTGCAGCATTGATTTGGTATGCAAACATGTGACCCAACTCCACACCCACTCAAATCACATCACTCAGCTGTGATATGGCGGTGTGGCCTAGCAATGGCAGGCAGCAATTATATCTCAGAGCTCGTACTATTCACTCATGCATCTAATGTTAGGTTTTTTATTATTTCATTGTGAAAATGCCATTTAATTCAAAATCCGAAAAAATCCAGATTCCGAGAAACAACTGGCCCCAATGATTTCAGATAAAGGGTTGTGTACCTGTATTAAAACTTTAAAAGTATGCATTCATGGTTTCAAAATAGCACAAATTCAGAAGGTGTCATGTGAAGTGATCACAAAAATCCTGAGATTAAGTTCGAGTATTGTGCTTTTTCAAAATTAAGTCATTGGGGGACAATATTCAACACTTCACATGTGTGTTTACTTGGAAGATCAGCTCCAATAATCCTTTTCAAAAATCTGATTTAAATTTAAATTTATGTAGTCAGATTCAATTTTGGGTTTTCATGTTGTGTGACTCACTTTTGGCAGACCTGACAGGGAGCAGATTGTTGAAAAACAAGTACCTTCTTAATGACTGTAGTTTGAAGAAAAATAATTAAAACAGATTGTGTGGCAATCAAGCTCTTCAGCATTCAGTTTAAGCTTGACATTCAAAACTTAAATCTGATTTTACATCGTAAGATATTACAGTGCATCTTTAACTTGCAAATAATGAGCACTCCCCTGTTAGTTGCTACCAAGTGATTATTTTCTCTGGTTTGTTTTCACAGTTTGCTCAGAATAACCCTCCACACTAAACTGAGAAAATGCTAATATTCATCTCCCATCTAGCACATTAAAAAGTGCTTACAAATGCTCCATCTAGCGACTAAATGGTCAAGATGTGGAGGTGTCGGTGTTGGACAGGGATGGGCAAAGTCAAAACTCACACAACACCAGTCCAACAGGTTTATTTGAAACCGCACGCTTTCGGAGCACTGCTCCTTCCTCAGGCAGCTGGTCAAGCATAAGGGATACACGTAGATGCAAAGGCTTCAATGGAAAACTTGATTGATGGGGTCACAGTCTGGATGAGTCTGCCAAAAAAAAAACCTATTCATTTATTGTTCGAACCCAGGTCTCTGGTGCTGTGAAGCAGCAGTGCTAACCATTGAGATACCATGTCATCCCATTGCTATTTTGGAAGGAAACCTTCAGATGGTGATATATCACATGGCTTGGATACATGGAAATCAAAATTACACTAATGAATGTTACCCGTATCACAGAATGGTTGTGGTGCAGAAGGAGGCCATTTGGTCCATCATGGCTGCACTGGTTTGGACATAAGAATGTGAGAAATAGGAGCAGGAATAGGCCACAGTGCCAGATGAGACTGCTGTGTAATCTGAGAAGACCGTTGTTCAATGTAACCGTCTTGTCTATATTCGTGGATTCGCTTATTGTCAAACCCCAAGATATTTAATTCTCTTTCAAGGCATGGGATAGAGAAAAGTAAAATCCTACAGTAATAACCTAAGACAATTCTGCTGCTGCTGGAGATCTGAACTAAAAATCAGAAAGTGCTGGAGAATCTCAGCTGGTCTTGCATCTATGAAAAAATTAACAGTTCGCATTTCAATATGACTCTTCTTCAGAACTGAAGAGAGCTGGAAAAAAGGATTGGTTTTATTCTGTTGAAATCAGTAGGGAGGAGCAAGTGGAACAGAGAGAAGTTGAGGGGAAGGTTTGAGGGTGAGAGAGAGTCCCATCAGTCCCCTCAGGTGTTTTGAATGGTCCTACGGCACTATACTAATACAAAGGATAGCCTGGTGAGTGTGTCTCCTTCAATAAACATTATCGAATCCACACATTGTGAGATTGCAGTTTGAGTGAGCCAACCGTGTGAAAATTGGCTGTTGTTCTTCCAACACTGCAGCAGTGGTGACTGCACGATGCCTTTAAAATGCAATCCAGAGATCATTAAAGCTGTATGAGAAATGTAATTCTTCCTTCTGAGAAGATGATGAAAGACAATGCTGGACTATTCTTGTAACACCAAAGATCTTTTTGAATTATAAAATATTGAACACTATCCAACCATTGGTCTTCATGTCCAGTTATTGGTTGAAGAGGAAGATTTGGTAAATTTTGTGTATAACACTGAGTTAGATTCAATATTATGATGGAATGATTTATTTATTTCAATTGCCTGCTGCATTTTTAATGAAAGTGCAAACTTGATCCCCTGATGAAATATTGGTTAATTTAATTGATTGAAAAATTAATTGATGGGTGTCGAGAGAACTAATTTAAAATGTATTTTTTTCAGCCTGTTCAGTAAATTCAGTAAAGTAACACAATGTGCAAAGCCTCTTTCAACAGATCCATGAATAGAATCTGACCTCTGTTCACTGTTGATGCTAGTTAACACAATGAGAATTGGTAACATTATGAATTAAGCATAATCATCTCTACATCCCTAATTATCTCTCCATTCCTAATCTCTTATAGGTGTTTCTTTCCCGGCAAGGTAGCCCTATTGAAGTTACCTTTAACATTTCATCTAGAAACCAGATTAGAGTCAAAGAGTCATAGAGATGTACTGCACGGAAACCTTCGGTCCAACTCGTCCGTGCCGACCAGATATCCCAACCCAATTTCGTCCCAACTGCCAGCACTTGGCACATATCCCTCCAAAACGTCCCTATTCATATACCCATCCTTTTAAATGTTGTAATTGTACCAGCCTCCACCACTTTCTCTTGCAGCTCATTGTACACACACACCACTCTCTGTGTGAAACATTTGCCCCGTAGGTCTCTTAATAATCTTTCCCCTCTCACCCTAAACCTATGTCCTCTAGTTCTGGACTCCCCCACCCCAGGAAAATACCTTGTCTATTTATCCTATCCATGGCCCTCATGATTTTATAAACCTCTTTAAGGTCACCCCTCAGCCTCCAACGCTCCGAGGAAAACAGCCCCAGCCTATTCAGCCTCTCCCTGTAGCTCAAATCCTCCAACCCTGGCCACATCCTTATAAATCTTTTCTGAACCCTTTCAAGTTTCACAACATCCAAGGTAAATATCAAGGTAAGCAATTCTCCAAAATGCTGAACACTGAAAAAATAAAGTCTGCACTCAAGACTGCAGGGCATAAGGAACACCAAGAGGAATTACCGTGAAGCTATTATCTCAGCCCGCTTGGCACACCAGCCTCATTCCTGAAGAAGGGCTTATGCCTGAAACGTCGATTCTCCTGCTCCTTGGATGCTGCCTGTCCTGCTGTGTTTTCCAGCACCACATTTTTCAACTCTGGTCTCCAGCATCTGCAGCCCTCACTTTCTCATGTGGTCTGCCCAATATCAATGTCTGAGCTCTGACATGAGGAGTTTGCCACATGAGGCAGCACCACAATGATTATCCCATTTATTACCTGGTGATCATGTGCATTCATATCTAACGGACCCTGGATAGGGCTCAGCGTCAGAAACTCTCTGACATAGGCACACTGTTAACTCTCTGACAGGTCCAGTTGCTGTCTAATGAAGTGTTGCAGACCAAAGTTTGGACTTGGGAATATTGGTATTTAAAACATATAGATTCTTGATCCTTGATGACGGCCAGGCCATCAGGGTATGCTGGCCAGTAATATTGTAAAATTATAGTTCCATAAATAATACAGAGAGCAGTAAATTCAGGTTAATATCCTGGACTCTATATAATGTGTCAATCAACCTTTATTGCTTCATTCCCCAACCACACACCCCCCCTCCCGCCCCCCACCCCAAAAAATCCTTCCATGTCATAATTGTAAAGAATGTGTGAGGGGTTGCACTTTGGAAGAAGTAACAAGATGGTGGAAGACCCGATGAATGGCAGGACATGATAAAGGTCAAAGGAGCAGAGGAATCTTGGGTTCCTGGGACAGGTTAATAGGGTTAGTTAAGAAGGAATATGTGGCATTTGCGTTTATCAGTCAAAGCATAGATTACAAGAGCGGGGCGGTTATATTGGAGCGATGCAAACTTTGGTTAGGGCACAGCTGGAGTATAGGAAGAATGTGATTCCATTGGAGGAGGTGCAGAGGAGATTCATCAGGATGTTACCTGGGATGGAGCTTGTCAGCGATGAAGAGAGTTTGGATAAGTTTGGGTTGTTTTTTTTGTAGGGAAGGTTGAGTGGGGAGCTGGTGGAGGTTAATACATTTATGAGGGGCATGGAGAGAGGTGAATGGAAAGCAGCTGTTTGCCTGAGTTGAAGGGTCAGTAATGAGGGGGCATAATTTTAAAGTGAAAGGCAAGAGGTTTAGAGGGAATTTGAAGAAAGGCTTTTTCACCCAGATGGTAGTAGGAATCTGGAATGCTCTGCCTGGGAGGGTTGACACAGAAAACCTCTCAACCTTTAAAATGTATTTGGATAAGCACCTGAAATGTCATAACATTCAAAGCTATGGGCTTAGTTTAGGAAAGGGGGACGAGTGCAGTTGGCCTTGCAGTCTTGATGGGTTCAAGGGCCTCTTCTGAACAGTACAACTCTATGAACACAAGTATCAGATTGGTAAGTGTGTTGCCTTCAAATAACTCTAATTTTCTGAACATAAGAAGCTGCATTTTAAAACTGTACAATGCCTATCTCAAGTCTCTGTCCCGCATACCCTGCTTTAATATTCCCCAGAACTGAAACAAATGTTATTGTAGGAGGTACATGGTAATTCTGATACTGAATTTAGCTCATAGATTGATGTAAAAAATTGTTAACAGGGAGCAGCTCCGAACTGACATTTGGTATTAATCCAAATGCTGACTAAAGTATTCTCACATCTATGTTACAAATGTTTGATTGGTTCTAATCTGCAGCCCAAATAGATACAGGAAAAGACAGTCTCAATATTTTAAACCCATCCAATTCACCTCTCCTGAGCTGTTGCTGCTCTGAATCCAATTGATTTTTTTTAAAAGAGTGTGCTGACATGGCTGAGTTGAATTTTGAGATTATGCGGCACCTTTATTCTTGAATACAGCAGATAGACACGATGGGGATTAACTGGAAAATTAAGCCATTCCTGCAACTTGGGATAGAGACCACTCTGCACGTTTTATGAAATCAGCAGAAAACACCAATTCTATCCCATGCCTCAAACATTCTCATCTTTTATTTTATTGCAAGCATCATAATTATATTAAGGTTCTAGGTGCCTTATAAATCAGATTTGCACAAACAATGAGAAGACAGCACACACCTTTAGGGAATAAAATGTGGCTGATGCTCTCACCTAATATTATAAAAGGATTACTTTCATTTTGTATATCCCAAGACAGCTGATTGCAATGATTAGCACAAAAATGAAGGTGTTCCTGTTTATTCCTTTAAGCATTTCATCACAGTTACTTCAAACCTGTTTATTTTTTACACAATAGAAATGTGTTTTGAAAGCTGAAGAAATACATTTTGTACTGAAAGTTTCAACAACATTATGACTATTGCCACGTTTTCACTTCATTTTAAAATAGCAAGATATTGCAAGATAGCAAGAAAGTGAAGTCACATGTTCTAGCTAGGTGGATAAAGAACTGGTTGAGCAATAGGAGACAGAGAGTAGTAGTTGAAGGGAGTTTCTTGAAATGAAGAAAGGTGACCAGTGGTCTTCCACAGGGGTCAGTGTTGGGGCCACTGTTGTTTGTGATGTACACAAATCATCTAGAAGATGGCACTGTTGGTATGATCAGCAAGTTTGCAGATGACACAAAGATTGGTGGAGTAGCAGAAAGTATAGGGGACTGTCAAAGAATACAGGAGAATCTAGACAGACAGCTTGCAACATATCCAGATTACAAGAGGAGGAAGTGTTGGATAAAAGGATTAAAGGTGGATAAATCCCCAGGACCTGATCAGGTATACCGAGAACTCTGTGGGAAGCTAGATAAGTGATTGCTGGGCCTCTTGCTGAGATAGTTGTGTCATCAATAGTCACAGGTGAGGTGCCGGAAGACTGGAGGTTGGCAAACGTGCTGTCATTGTTTAAGAAGGGTGGTAAAGACAAACCAGGGAACTATAGACCGGTGAGCCTGACCTTAGTGGTGGACAGGTTGTTGGAGGGAATCCTGAGGGACAGGACGTACAGGTATTTGGAAAGGCAAGGACTGATTAGGGATAGTCATCATGACGTTGTCACAAGCCAGGGAACTATAGACCGGTGAGCCTGACCTTAGTGGTGGACAAGTTGTTGGAGGGAATCCTGAGGGACAGGACGTACAGGTATTTGGAAAGGCAAGGACTGATTCGGGATAGTCAACATGGCTTTGTGCGTGGGAAATCATGTGTCACAAAATTGATTGCATTTTTTAAAGAAGTAACAAAAAAGATTGATGAGGGCAGAGCAGTAGATGTGATCTATATAGACTTCAGTAAGGCATTCGACAAGGTTCCCCATGGGAGACTGATTAGCAAGGTTAGATCTCATGGAATACAGGGAGAACTAGCCACTTGGATATAGAACTAGCTCAAAGGTAGAAGACAGAGGGTGGTGGTGGAGGGTTGTTTTTCAGACTGGAGGCCTGTGACCAGTGGAGTGCCACAAGGATCGGTGCTGGGCCCTCTACTTTTTGTCATTTAATAAATGATTTGGATGCGAGCATAAGAGGTACAGTTAGTAAGTTTGCAGATTACACCAAAATTGGAGGTGTACTGGATAGCGAAGAGGGTTACCTCAGATTACAACAGGATCTGGACCAGATGGGCCAAAGGGCTGAGAAGTGGCAAATGGAGTTTAATTCAGATAACGCGAGGTGCTGCATTTTGGGAAGGCAAATCTTAGTAGGACCTACACACTTAATGGTAAGGTCCTAGGGAGTGTTGCTGAACAAAGAGACCTTGGAGTGCAGGTTCGTAGCTCCTTGAAAGTAAAATCACAGGTAGATAGGATAGTGAAGAAGGCGTTTGGTATGCTTTCCTTTATTGGTCAGAGTATTGAGTAGAGGAGTTGGGAGGTCATGTTGTGGCTGTACAGGACATTGGTTAGGTCACTGTTGGAATATTGCATACAATTCTGGTCTCCTATCCTATCGGAAAGATGTTGTGAAACTTGAAAGGGTTCAGAAAAGATTTACAAGGATGTTGCCAGGGTTGGAGGATTTCAGCTATAGGGACAAGCTGAACAGGCTGGGGCTGTTTTCCCTGGAGCTTCGGAGGCTTCCTATCGGAAAGATGTTGTGAAACTTGAAAGGGTTCAGAAAAGATTTACAAGGATGTTGCCAGGGTTGGAGGATTTCAGCTATAGGGACAAGCTGAAGAGGCTGGGCTGTTTTCCCTGGAGCTTCGGAGGCTGAGGGGTTACCTTATAGAGGTTTACAAAATTATGAGGGGCATGGATAGGATAAATAGACAAAATCTTTTCCCTGGGGTCAGCGAGCCAGATCTAGAGGGCATAGGTTGAGAGTGAGAGGGGAAAGATATAAAGAGACCTAAGGGGCAACATTTTCATGCAGAGAGTGGTACGTGTATGGAATGAGCTGCCAGAGGATGTGGTTAAGGCTGGTACAATTGCCACATTTCAGAGACATTTGGATGGGTACATGAATTGAAAGGGTTTGAAGGGACATGGGCTGGGTGCTGGCAGGTGGGACTAGGTTGGGTTGGGATATCTGGTCGGCATGGACGGGTTGGACTGAAGGGTCTGTTTCCATGCTGTACATCTCTATGACTCTATGACTCTAGAGAGTTGGGCAGAGGAGTGACAGATTGAGTTCAATTCAGGCAAATGTGAGGTGATGCATTTTGGGAAGTCTAATGATGCAGTAAATGGAAGAACCTTGGGAAAAGTTGATGAGCAGAGAGATCTGGGGGTTCAGGTCCATTGTACTCTGAAGGTGCTGCACAAATGGATAGTGTGGTCAAGGTAACATATGGTATGCTTGCCTTCACTGGACAGGGTATTGAGTATAAGAGCTGGCAGGTCATGTTAAAATTGTACAAGACATTGGTTCGGCTGCATTTAGAATACTGTGTACAGTTCCGGTCATCACATTACCAAAAGGATGTGGACTCTTTGGAGAGGGTGCAGAGAAAGTTTACAAAGATACTGCCTGACATGGAAGGTGCGAGCTATGAAGAGAGGTTAAGTAAGTTAGGTTTGTTTTCATTAGCAAAAAAAAGGAGATTAAGTGGGGGAACCTGTTTGAAGTCTACAAAATCATGAAGGGTATAGAAGGGTAGATAGAAATAAGCTTTATTCCATGGGTGAAGGATTCAATAACAAGAAGTCACACATTCAACGTGAGAGGCAAAATGTTTAAGGGGGATACACATGACAAGTACTTTACACAGAGGGTCGTAGATGCCAGGCACGGTAGATTCATTTAAGATGTGTCTGGACAGATGCATGAGAATCATAGAGTCATAGAGATGTACAGCATGGAAACAGACCCTTCGGTCCAAC
>NC_057738.1:42782643-42783154 GCF_004010195.1 Chiloscyllium plagiosum
CACCCTCTGCGTGAAAAAGTTGCCCCTTAGATCTCTTTTATATCTTTCCTCTCTCACCCTAAACCTATGCTCTCTAGTTCTGGACTTGCTGACCCCAGGGAAAAGATTTTTGTCTATTTATCCTATCCATGCCCCTCATAATTTTGTAAACCTCCATAAGGTCACCCCTCAGCTCCAGGGAAAACAGCCCCAGCCTGTTCAGCCTCTCCCTGTAGCTCAGCCCCTCCAAACCTGGCAACATCCTTGTAAATCTTTTCTGAACCATTTCAAGTTTCGCAACATCTTTCCGATAGGAAGGAGACCAGAATTGTACGCAATATTCCAACAGTGGCCTAACTAATGTCCTGTACAGCCTCAACATGACCTCCCAACTCCTGTACTCAATATTCTGACTAATAAAGGAAAGCATACCAAACGGCTTCTTCACTATTCTATCTACCTGCAACTCCACTTTCAAGGAGCTATGAACCTGCACTCCAAGGTCTCTTTGTTCAGCAACACTCCATAAGTC
>NC_057738.1:42783971-42791592 GCF_004010195.1 Chiloscyllium plagiosum
CCCTTTGGATTCTCCTTAATTCTATTTGCCAAAGCTATCTCATGTCCCATTTTGCCCTCCTGATTTCCCTCTTAAGTATACTCCTACTTTCTTTATACTCTTCTAAGGATTCACTCAATCTATCCTGTCTATACCTGACATATGCTTCCTTCCTTTTCTTAACCAAACCCTCAATTTCTTCAGTCATCCAGCATTCCCTATACCTACCAGCCTTCCCTTTCACCCTGACAGGAATATACTTTCTCTGGATTCTCGTTATCTCATTTCTGAGGGTGGGGAGCAGAGGGATACAGATGCTTACAAATTGGGCGACAAGTTTAGACAGTAGATTTGGATTGGTTCAGGCTTTGTGGGCCAAAGGCCTGTACTGGGCTGTAAATTTTCTTTGTTCTTTGTTCTTTGATATCAAGTCAAAAAAGAGCCACTAAAACACCTTAGGGCTAAATGACAAACTCTATTTTTATTAACAATAAGTATATAGATCACTTCTGTATTTTAAAATAATCTACAGAAAGATATATTTGTTTTATAAGGATTTAAGGTCTGAAAGAGTTAACACCAAGGGGTACTTTAAACATCCCAATATTCAATGGGCTTGTGGTCAGAACACTTTAGTGACACATCTCACGGCATTAGTGCACTGGAAATCAAACTCCATTAATCATGGAAAGGGGTTACAAATATGAAAATCCGACTAAACCAACAAATTGGACAATTTTACCTACCAGGTTTAAAGAATATGCCAGCTAGGTTTCTTCATTGACGAGAAAATAATTATTCATTGCAACCTGAAATAACTGCTCAGAGGCCAGTATCCAGTCACCAAGTCACCCATTATTTGCTTGTGCACGGTATACTGACTGTGGCCAGTCAGCTCAGCATCAGCCCTTGAACTGATGAGATTCTAAATCCCCTGTTTATATTTTTTTCTTTTTTTTTCCTTACACTGTCGCCTAACAGTGGTAGTGCTTATTTTTAACAAAATGTTATTTTTTTTATTTTTTTTAATCCCTGTTTATTTTGATCACCCAGGGGTCCCTGACTGGCCCAGGTTAACAACCCCAAATTGAAGTTCTCATAATCAGTAAGCTCCACCTGGTTCCAATCACTACATAATCGAACAGTTTTTAACAAATGACAGAATGTAGTCAAGTTGAATTGATAATCCATAACTGTTCAATAAACAACACACCTCCCCTACCCCCAGGTCATCCAAACATCCTGCCTGCTGGTCTGTTCAGGATACAAGTCGTTGTGCTACAGTATCTTGTCTTTTTTAAAGCTGTAAAAGTCTTCTTACACAGCTTCCTCTCATTAAAGCAGTGTCTTTTCCGATTTTTAGTCCATATTCCAAGAAGTAAATAAACATATTCTTTACATCAGAATCTCGTAGTTTTGATACCTAAGATTCAGGTCTTTCTCACATTCTCTGAACAGTGCCTATTCCATCAATAACAGCTGCAGCTTATTGCTATTACGCACTAAATGATTGAATGTTCAACTCAAAAGCCTCTTGGAGAGAGCAGTAAATAGTTTCTCCATGACCACACTAGACCAAATAGGCCATGTAGGTCCCAATACTTGATGATGGTGGCAACAATTTACCCAATGACGAGATACAGACACACACTGCACTGATAACACCAGTAAAAGTTAAATAAATTCTGGGCTGAGTTTTAAAAGGTGATCTTTTGGAGTGAATCCAAGTTATACAGCACCCCTTATAGTCTACTGAGAAGAATGAGGAAACATAGAAACATGGAAACATAGAAAATATGTGCAGGAGTAGGCCATTCAGCCCTTCAAGCCTGCACTAACATTCAATATGATCATGGCTGATCATGCAATCTCAGCATCCCATTCCCACTTTGTCTCCATCCCCATTGATCCCTTTTTCCGCAAGGGCCACGTTCAGCTCCTCCTTGAAAAATTGAACAAACTGGTTCCAACAGCTTTCTGTGGGAGAGAATTCCACAGGTCCATAACTGAGTGAAGAAATTTTTCCTCATCTCAGTCCTGAATGGTTTACCCCTTATTCTGACACTGTGACCCCTAGTTTTGGACTTCCCCAACATTGGAAACATTCTTAACTTTACATTGAATAGAAAAAGTAGGGATGGAAGGAGATGATGGCTGAGACATAGAATCATAGAGATGTACAGCATAGAAACAGACCCTTCGGTCCATGCCGACCAAATATCCTCACCCAATCTCGTCCTACCTGCCAGCACCTAGCCCATATCCCTCCAAACCCTTCCTATTCATATACCCATCCAAATGCCTTTCAAATGTTGCAATTGTACCAGCCTCCACCACTTCCTCTGGCAGCCCATTCCATACATGTACCACCCTCTGCATGAAAAAGTTGCCCCTTAGGTTCTTTTATATCTTTCCCCTCTCACTGTAAACCGGTGCCCTCTAGTTACGGACTCCCCCAACCCAAGGAAAAGACTTTGTCTATTTATCCTATCCATGCCCTTCATGATTTTATAAACCTCTATAAGGTCACCCCTCAGCCTCTGACCCTGCAGGGAAAACAGCCCTAGCCTATTCAACCTCTCCATATAGCATAAATCCTCCAACCATGGCAGCATCCTTGTAAATCTTTTCTGAACCCTTTCAAGTTTCACAAGGAAACCAGAATTGCACACAATATTTCAAAATTGGCCTAACCAATGTCCTGTACAGTGCAACATGACCTCCCAAACTTCTGTACTCAATACTCTGACCAATAAAGGAAAGCATAACACACACCTTCTTCACTATCCTATCTATCTGCAACTCTGCTTTCAAGGAGCTATGAACCTGCACTCCAAGGTCTCTTTGTTCAGCAACACTCCCTAGGACCTTACCACTAAGTGTATAAGTCCTGCTAAAATTTGCTTTCCCAAAATGCAGCACCTCACATTTATCTAAATTACACTCCATCTGTCACTTCTCAGCCCATTAGCTCATCTGATCAAGATCCCATTGTAATCCGAGGTAACATTCATTGCTGTCCATTACACCTCCAATTTTGATGTCATCTGCAAACTTACTAACCATACCTCCTATTTTCACATTCAAATAATTTATATAAATGATGAAAGACAGTGGACCCAGCACCGATCCTTGTGGCACTCCACTGGTCACAGGCCTCCAGTCTGAAAAAGAACCCTCCACAACCACCCTGTGTCTTTGACCTTTGAGCCAGTTCTGTATCCAAATGATGAGTTCTCCCTGTATTCCATGAGATCTATCCTTGCCATGGGGAACCTTGTTGAATGCCTTATTAAAGTTCATATAGATCACGTCTACTGCTCTACCCTCATCAATCTCCTTTGTGACTTCTTCAAAAAACTCAATCAATTTTGTGAGACATGATTTCACATGACAAAGACATGTTGACTGTCCCTAATCAGTACTTGCCTTTCCAAATACATGTACATCCTGTCTCTCAGGATTCCCTTCAACAACTTGCCCACCACTGACATCAGGCTCACTGATCTATAGTTCCCTGGCTTATCCTTACCACCCTTCTTAAACAGTGGCACCACATTAGCCAACCTCCAGTCTTCTAGCACCTCACCTGTGACTATCAATGATACAAATATCTCAGCAAGGGGCCCAGCAATCACTTCGTTACCTTCCCACAGAATTCTCGGGTACACTTGACCAGGTCTGGGGATTTATCCACTTTTATGCGTTTCAAGACATCCAGCCTTTCTCCTCTGTAATATGGACATTTTTCAAGATGTCACCATCTTTTTCCTTACATTCTATATCCAGTAAACAGTGATGCAAAATACTCATTTAGTATCTCCCCAATCTCCTGCGGCTCCACAAACAGGCTGTCTTGCTGATCTTTGAGGAGCCCTATTCTCTCCCTAGTTAACCTTTTGTCTTTAAAGTATTTGTAAAAACACTTTGGATTTTCCTTAATCCTATTTGCCAAAGCTTTTTTATGTCGTCTTTTTGCCCTCCTAATTTCCCTCTTAAGTATACTCCTTTTGCCTTTGCACTCTTCTAACGATTCATTTGATCTCTGCTGTCTATACCTGACATACACTTCCTTCCTTTTCTTGATCAAAACCTCAATTTCTTTAGTCATCCAGTGTTCCCTATCCCTACCAGCCTTTCCTTTCACCCTAACAGGAATATTCTATCTCTGAACTCTTATTACCTCATTTTTGAAGTCTTCCCATTTTCCAGCCATCCCTTTACCTTCGAACATCTGCCCCCAATCAGCTTTTGAAAGTTTTTGCCTGATGCTGTCAAAATTGGCCTTTCCCCAATTTAGAATTTCAACTTTTAGATCTGGTCTATCCTTTTACCATCACTATTTAAAAACTAATAGAATTATGGTCGCTGGCCCCAAAGTTCTTCCCCACTGACACCTGCCTTATTTCCCAAGGATAGGTCAAGTTTTGCATCTTCCTTAGTAGTGAAATGCAATGTCTTGGCACTCATCCACTGTCACCTTGGAAATATTTTTGATGTGGAGGTGCCGGTGTTGGACTGGGATGCACAAAGTTAAAAATCACACAACACCAGGTTATAGTCCAGCAGGTTTATTTGGAAGCACTAGCTTTCATAGCACTATCCTTTTATCAGGTGGTTGTGGAGTATATGATTGTAAGACACAGAATTTATAGCAAACGTTTACAGTGTGATGTAACTGAAATTATATGTTGGAAAAGACATGGGTTGTTTGTTAAGTCTCTCATCCTTTGGAATGACCTTGTTAGTTTCAGTTCTTTCATATGTCAATTGCAGAACTTTTTAAAAGTTATGTTCTCAAGATAACTTTAACATTTGGTGTCATGTCAGCCCAGATAATGCATTTAAGGTGTGAGGTGCTCTGCGTGAGACTGTCTGTACCACAATGTTCAGACTGATTCTAATCTAAAAAATGGATTTACAGAATCTTACATGGATTTATGCAGTTTTTGAGCAAAATAAAATGGAATTCTGCAAGCACAAATTCATGCCACACACTTATACTTGTATGTGTGCATGGGTGAGTGTGTGTGTAGCGGGGGTGTTATGAGTGTCTGTGAGAGTGTGTGTGTGTGTATGAATGTGAGTGTAAAGTGATATAAGTCTGTGAGAGAGCGTGTGTGTGTGTCTGTGTGTGTAATGCAGTGTGGTCACCTGTAGTGTGACATGAACCCAAGGTCCCAGTTGAGCCCATCCCCATGGGTACTGAACCTGGCTATCAGCCTCTGGGGGCCAGTCTTTAAAGGCAAACGTTTTGAATGTTACTTTTCTATGTAAAGAAATTGCAAGCTTGGCTAAATGGCAATGGATTGTTAGACTTGGTCTTGTTCTATGTTTTTAAACTGAATATTTAGTGGTGAAATTTTATGGTGTACTGTTTCTAATTGAGAAATGAAGTTATAAAGTGAAGGTAAATCAGCTGGAATCAGAAAATTTTGAAGTACTATTAAAGTCTGATAAAGTCGGTTCCAATTTAGTCACATGGATTATTGAATTAGACATCTATATTGACTGGATTTAAAAGAACTATAAACACACTGCCAAGAACAAAATGGGATGGGTCAGTAACCTGGAAATTTATTTTACTGATAAATCATGGATAAAGAATGTTATTTCATTCAATATGAGTTACCTTTCCTCTGAGTAAGTTAATGATATCCTTGTGCAGAAAGATATTTAGAGAGAGGGTTATTGAAGGTACTGAAAATACACAATGACTATGTTCTTACTTTGTTATTATTTCCTGTCTTTTGTTCTCCAGATACCCAAATAAAATGTAATTCAAATAGATCACAGAGAATTATTCTTTCTCTGTAACAGTGTAATGATTGGAGCAAGGTTAGCCAGGTGGATCTCATTGAGTATGAGTTCCCTGGATGTTAACTTGGGCCATTCAGGGAGCCCTGGCTGATGGATATGATATAGAATCCCTACAGTGTGGAAACTGGTCCTCGGCCCAACAAGTTCACACTGACACTCCGAAGAGTAGCCCACCCAGACCCATTCCCCCACTTTATATTTAGCCCTGACTAATGCATCTAATTTATACACCCATGAACAGCATGGGCAATTTAGCATAGCCAGTTCACCCAATCTGCACATCTTTGGACTGCGGGAGGAACCCAGAGCACTCGGAGGAAACACACGCAGATACGAGGAGAATGTGTAACCTCCACATAGTTGCCCGAGGCTGGAATCAAACCCAGGTCCCTGGCACTGTGAGGCAGCAGCGCTAACCACCATGCAGTCCCAGATATAAACAGTAGTCTCAAAGATCTTCCTCACTCTAGTGACTGCCTCTTAGCTAGCTGGTCAGAGTCCATGTGCTGTGCATGTATAAATAAAGAGTGAGTTGGTGATGGGATACCTACCTCTGTGGAGTTATTTCAAACTGTATATAAGGATAGTGGAATAGATCCATATCGTCATAAAGCTCTGGTTGCAAGGAATACCAATCAGGAATTTTGTGCGCAGGATGGCAGAATTCGCCATCTGTTGATCTTTCGAAAATTCATAAAGATAGAAACCTTAAAGATGTTTCCTCTTATGGATTAGATTAAAACTAAGCAACAAAGTAGAACTGGTTTCATTTGTAAAATAGAGATAAGGAAACTTCTTTTCTCTCTCTGGTAGTGATTAGTCCATGGAATTCTCTTTTCCAGAAAGCAATGACCACTGGACCTTCAAATTTACTCAAGGTTGAAGAAGAATGAGGGGAGATCAAATTGAGATATTTAAGATGATAAAAGGTGAAGGTAAAACAGACATGGAGTGGGTGCATCCCCTTGTGGGGCATTCTGGGATGAGAAGTCAGAGTCTGAGGATAAGGCGTAGTAAATTTAAAAGAAAGTTGAGGAGAAACTACTTCTCCCAATGGGTTGTGAATCTGTGGAATTCGCTATTCCAAAGTGTGATTGGGAAGCAAGGGAGGAGATTGCAGAGCCATTGGCCTTGATTTTTATGTCCTCGTTGTCTACAGGAGTAGTGCCAGAAGATTGGAGGCTAGCAAATGTGGTTCCCTTGTTCAAGAAGGGGAGTAGGGATAACCCTAGTAACTATAGGCCGGTGAGTCTCACTTCTGTTGTGGGCAAAATCTTAGAGAGAATTGTAAGGGATAGGATTTATGAACATCTGGATAGGAATAATGTGATCAAGGATAGCCAGCATGGTTTTGTGAAGGGCAGGTCGTGCCTCACAAACATTATTGAATTCTTTGAGAAGGTGACTAAGGAGGAGGACGAGGGGAAAGCGGTAAATGTGGTGTATATGGATTTTAGTAAGGCGTTTGATAAGGTTCCCCATGGTAGACAACTGCAAAAAATACGGAGGTATGGCATTGAGGATGAGTTGGAGGTTTGGATTAGGTGTTGGCTGGCTGGAAGAAGACAGAGGGTAGTAGTTGATGGCAAAGTTTCTTCATGGAGTGCCGTCACTAGCGGTGTTCCGCAAGGATCTGTTTTGGGACCATTGCTGTTTGTCATTTTTATAAATGACCTAGAAGAGGGGTTAGAAGGTTGGGTGAGCAAATTTGCGGATGATACGAAAGTCGGAGGAGTTGTTGACAGTGAGGAAGCATGTGGCAGGTTACAGCAGGATATAGAGAAGCTGCAGAGCTGGGCAGAAAGGTGGCAAATGGAATACA
>NC_057738.1:42791800-42805545 GCF_004010195.1 Chiloscyllium plagiosum
ACAAGATGATTAGGGGTTTAGGTAGGGTCGACAGTGAGAATCTTTTTCCTCGTATGGAGTCAGCTATTACAAGGGGGCATAGCTTTAAATTAAGGGGGGGTAGGTATAGGACAGATGTTAGGGGTAGGTTCTTTACTCAGCGAGTCGTGAGTTCATGGAATGCCCTGCCAGTAGCAGTGGTGGACTCTCCCTCATTATGGGCATTTAAGCGGGCATTGGATAGGCATATGGAGGATAGTGGGCTAGTGTAGGTTAGGTGGGCTTGGATCGGCGCAACATCGAGGGCCGAAGGGCCTGTACTGCGCTGTATTCTTCTATGTTCTATGTTCTATGTTCTATGTGATGGATGCTGGGACAGTAAATACATTTAAGGAGGAGTTAGACAGATTTTTAATCGGTAATGGGTTAAAGGGTTATGGGGTGAAGGCAGGAAAATGGGGTTGAAGAGCGTATCAGCCATGATCGAATAGTGGAGCAGACTCGATGGGTCGAATGGCCTAATTCTGCTCCTATATCTTATGAAATTATGAACAAAGGTAGATTTTTGATCGAATGTGGGGTCAAAGGTTAGGTACAGCAGAAAGGAAGATAAATCTGAGATTACAGCTAGATCAGCTATGATCTTATTGAAGTGTGGAACAGGCTCAATGGACTAAATAGTCTTGCTTCTCAGACCAATGTTTATCTGTCCCTTGAAGCTGACTTCATGCCTGTACTTCCAATGACCATTTCGGACAGATGAAGATCCATTTTGGAATTGTTCCCTGTAGCTGAAGGGTCAATAACAAGAGGGCATAATTGTAAGTGAAAGGCAGGAGTTTAGAAGGGATTTGAGGGAAAAAAGAGAATTTTACCAGAGAGTGGTGGGAATCTGGAATGTACTGCCTGAGGGATGTAAAGCCTCACAACCTTTAAAAAGTACTTGGAGATGCACCTGCAACATTGTAACGTTCAGGACAATGGGACAAGTGTTGGAAAGTGTAAATTTAGAAAAGATTTCAGTCAGTGCAAGACTCAGTGGGCTGAAGGGCCTCCGTTGTACTGTACGGTTCGATGATTCTGCATTGTGCCCTAGCGAACTGATGGATGTTAAAATACAGAGGAAAACTCATTAGTCTGTTGCATCCCCATCAAATGTCTACAGACATACTGCCAATCTCATAAGATGTTGAAAAGAAGGAATCATTAATAAAATGGTGCGAGTATCGACATGTAAAGCCCCAGCATCACCGATCCCAGCTCAATGAAAACTAACTCATCTTTCTCCGATTGCTGTATCCAGTGTTTTTATTTTTCACATGATTCCAGGACTTCCACATTCCCAAAATGGTTACGGTACAGCATGAGGCTATTCGGCCCATCAATATTGCACTGGTTCTCAGGAGCAGTGTCTCAACATTGCCTGAACATGTGGTAGAGGCAGGTTCAATTGAAGCATTTGAGATGGCATTGGATGATTATTTTGGATAGAACTTGTGTGCAAGGGTCTGGAAAAAAGGCAGGAGATTGGCACTGGGTAATGATGCTCATTTGAAGAAACAGTTTAGGGCCAATGGCCTAAATTGCCTTCTTCTACAGCATAGCCACTCTGTGATTCTATGATCTGGTCCCACTGCCTGCCCTTCTTCTCCCGATCCTGCACACACTTTGTTTTCAGGTGATATATGGGTAGGTTAAAAAGCATCTCAAATGACAGAGCATTGCTGAAAACAGAATATCATTAACATCTGTGGTGAGTGCAGGAACACCTCCTGAGGCTAGACTGAATTTATCTCTTTGATCTCTGCCTCCTACACACTTCCAATTTTCCCTCAAGTTGGAGTAAAAGGATCTCACTTTCCCAAGAGACTGCCCTTCAATCTCAACAATTAGCAGAACAATTTTACACCTTAATCACCTTTTCTAGTTTCTGCAAAAATGTTCCTCATGTCTGGATCTCTCTTGTTTCTCTAATTCCCACATCATCATCCATTTTGCTTTGCACCATTATTCCTGTGTTAGCTAGTTGTTCCTGCCTTCCACCTTATTGTAGAACTTTTTGTTCTCTCTCAGCCTCATACCCTTTCCCTGTCTCCATATTTTCTTCAAACTTGTTAAATCTCTTGCACTTTCCAGCACTAATGAAACACCACTGGTGGGTAACACAGGATTTAAGATGGGCTTTAATACTCCATGGTGTTGGTGATGTTGGTGGTGATGGTGGGGTTGGGGGTGGTGGGGTTGATGATGGGGATGGGGTGGGGATGGAGGTGAAGTGGAGATGAAAATGGGATTGTCTGGTTTACAACATTCTCTGCAGAATCACATTGCAGAGCTCCTTTTGGTGAAGGTAGCATCTATAGGCAGCTGGTGGACAGGTCTGAGGTCCTAGAGGTAAGAAGCTGCTTCACAGGAGTGAGGTTGATGAGTGCAGTCAGAAGTGGGTGCAGAAGAGAGTTTATTAAAGAAGATCCTGATTAAAGGGAAGTATTCTATTCCTGAAAAGATCTCAGAAAAGATCTTTAAAACAGTTCGATGGCATCATCTCATGTCAGATTGGATTCAGGGTAATCGAAGATGGAGAATGGGAAAAAGATCATGACTGTAAGAGCTGGTCCTTTTTTGAAGTTTTTTAGGTGTTGGAGGTGATTTCCTCAAATTCCAGGAGCAGTAATTACTGTTTTATCAGATGCTGCATTGTTTTGGAACTTTGGGAGAAAAAACATCAAAACAACACTTTCTGCTATTGAGGGAGTGCAGCGTAGGTTCACGAGGTCAATTCCTGGAATGGCGAGACTACCTTATGCTGAAAGACTGGGGCAAATGGGCTTGTATACCCTTGAGTTTAGAAGACTGAGAGGGGATCTGATTGAGACATATAAGATTATTAAAGGATTGGACACTCTGGAGGCAGGAAACATGCTTCCGCTGATGGGTGAGTGCCGAACCAGAGGACACAGCTTAAAAATAGGGGGTAGATCATTTAGGACAGAGATGAGGAGAAACATCTTCACCCAGAGAGTGGTGGCTGTGTGGAATGCTCTGCCCCAGAGGGCAGTGGAGGCGCAGTCTTTGGATTCATTTAAGAAAGAGTTGGATAGACCTCTCAAAGGTAGTGGAATCAAGGGTTATGGAGATAAGGCAGGAACAGGATACTGATTAAGGATGATCAGCTATGATCATATTGAATGGTGGTGGAGACTCAAAGTGCAGAATGGCCTACTCCTGCACCTCTTGTCTATTGTCTATTTAAAAAGGAGGAAGAGAGACAAAGGCAGAGACCACATGGTCAGAGACAGAAACCTACCCGGTTGTCTGACACAGCAGTGAATCTGCACAGTTACTACCTTTGCTGTTTGAGTTCATGTACATTGAAGTGCGTCTTGGAAGAATTAGCAAACAGTAAAGTTCACAGCTGACTAGGGAGGAACCTGTGTGGGAGAGCTCACAGCACAGGAAAAGCTAAGTGCATAGATTTTAAATGTAACCTGACTGTAAATCTGAGCAGGGTGGGTTCATTTTTGATGATGGATCTTATTGAGATCTGTCTCTTGATTAAATTTTAAAAATATGAAACAGAGAACTAAGTTAGCCAAGAGCAGTGCCTTTTAGAGCAGTAAGACCATGCTATTTTCTGAGTTTGGAGATTGTGAAGGAGCAAAGATGGCCTTTAGTAGAGTGATGTGCTTTTCCTGTCGATAAAGAAGAGTTTCCATGTTACTGATGATTATGTATGCAGGAAGTGTGTTTGTTTGCGAATCCTATCAGATTGCATGGATTGGGTGGAACGGCAGTCAGAGGCAATGAGAAATTTACAGGAGCTGGGGCTGTGATTGATGGCAGTTATAGGAAGGGAGAACAACCATAGATATAGTCAGGTAGATGTGTTAACTCCAGGAAAGGTAGGAGAGGGAGGCAGGTAGCGCAGGAGTGTCCTATGGCTATCCCCATCTCAAACAAGTACATTGTGGTGGAACATGTACAGGATGATGAACTCTCAGGGTATGTAACGCAAAATGCCAAGTTTCTGTTATCGAGACTGGTTCTAATGAGGGGTACATTAGATTCCAAGCAATGAATTGTGATAGGGGACTCTCTATTTGGAGGCACAGTCAGACATTTCTGTGGTTGGCAGTGAGAAATCAAAAGGTTGTGTTGTCTCCCGGGTACCAGGATCAAGGATATCTCGGAGAGAGTGCAGAATATTCTCAAAAGAGGAGAGGAACCAGTAGGAGGTCATTGTGCAATTGGAACTAATGACATAGGAAGGGAAAAGGATGCGATTCTGAGGGGAGAATCTAGAAAGGCAGGAATTTAAAAAGGAGGTCCTTGAAGCTCGTAATGTCCGATTATTCCAGGTGCTATGAGCTAGTGAGGGCAGGAGTAGAAGGATTGAGCAGATGAATGCATTGCTGAGGAGCTGGTGTGTGGGAGAAAGGTTCACATGTTTTAAATCATTGGAATCTCTTCTGGGGTTGAAGTGACCTGTACAAGAAGGACGAATTACACATGAATTGGAAGGGGACTAATATACTGGCAGGGAGATTTGCTAGAGCTGCTCGGGATAATTTGAACTAGTAAGCTGGGGGGTGGGGGGAGGTGGGACCCAGGGAAATAGTGAGGAAAGAGATCAATCTTAGACTGGTACAGTTAGGAAGAGGACCAAGTCAAATAGTCAGGGCAAGACGGAAAAAAGCAGAGAATGAGGGAGGACTGATAAATTAAACTGTATTTCAATGCAAGAGGCCTAACAGGGAAGGCAGATGAACTCAGGCACGGTTAGGAACACGGGACTGGGATATCATAGCAATTACAGAAACATGGCTCAGGGATGGGCAGGACTGGCAGCTTAATGTTCCAGGATACAAATGCTACAGGAAGGATAGAAAGGGGGCGCAAGAGAGGAGAGGGGGTGGCATTTTTGATAAGGGATGGCATTGTAACTGTGCTGAAGGAGGATATTCCTGGAAATACATCTAGGGAAGTTATTTGGGTGAAACTGAGAAATATAAAAGGGATGATAACCTTATTGGGGTTGTACTATAGAACTCCCAATGATCAGTAGGAAATTGAGAAACAAATCTGTAAGGAGATTTCAGTTATCTGTAAGAATAATAGGGTGGTTATGGTAGGGGATTTTAACTTTCCAAACATAGACTGAGACTGCCATAGCATTAAAAATTTAGATGGAGAGGAATTTATTAAGTGTGTACAAAAAAGTTTTCTGATTTAGTATGTAGATGTACCTACTAGAGAAGGTGCAAAACTTGACCGACTCTTGGGAAATGAGGCAGGGCAGATGACTGAGGCATCAGTGGGGGAGCACTTTGGGGCCAGCGACCATTATACTATTAGATTTAAAATAGTGATGGAAAGGATAGACCAGATCTAAAATTTCTAAATTGGAAGGAGGCCAAATTTGAAGCATTAGATATTGGACAAGAACTTTCAAAAGCTGATTGGGGGCAGATGTTCACAGGTAAAGGGATGGCTGGAAAATGGGAAGCCTTTAAAATGAGATACTGAGAGTCCAGAGACAGTATATTCCTGTTAGGGTGAAAGGAAAGGCTGGTAGGTATAGGGAATGCTGGATGACGAGAGAAATTGAGGTTTTGATCAAGAAAAAGAAGAGAGCATCGGTCAGGTATAGACAGGATAGATCAAGTGAATCCTTAGAAGGGTGCAAAGGCAAAAGGAGTATACGTAAGAGGGAAATCAGGAGGGCAAAAAGTGGACATGAGATAGCTTTGGCAAGTAGGATTAAAGAGAAGCCAAAGGGATTTTACAAATATATTAGGGACAAAAGGGTAACTGGGAAGAGAATAGGGCCCCTCAAAGATCAACAAGGTGGCCTATGTGTGGAACCATAGGAGATCGGGGAGTTACTAAATGAGATTTTTGCATCAGTGTTTACTGTGGAGAAGGACATGGAAAATATAGAATGTGAGGAATTAAATGACATCTTGTTAAATGTCCATATTATAGAGGAGGAAGTGCTGGATGGCCTGAAATGCATAAAGGTGGATAGATCCCCTGGACTTGATCAGATGTACCCTAGAACTTGGTGAGGAGCTAGGGAAGTGATTGCTGGGCCTCTTACTGAGATATTTGTATCATCAATAGTCACAGGTGAGGTGCCGGAAGACTGGAAGTTGGCTAACGTGCTCCCACTGTTTAAGAAATGTGGTAAGGAAACGCCTGACATGGTGAGCTGTTGCGCATCCTGACAGACAGGATTTCATATATTTGGAAAGGCAAAGACTCATTACGGATAGTCCAATGACTTTGTGCATGTGAAATCATGTCTCACGAACTTAACTGAACTTTTTAAAGAAATCACTAGGAGGATTGAGGAGAGCAAAGCGGTGGACATGATCTATATGGACTTCAGTAAGGTGTTTGAGAAGGTTTCCCGTGGGAGACTGGTTAGCAAGGTTAGATCTCATGGAATACAGGGCGAACTAGCCATTTGGATACAGAACTGGCTCAAAGGTAGAAGACAGAGAGTGGTGGAGGAAGGTTGTTTTTCAGACTGGAGGCCTGTGACCAGTGAAGTGCCACAAGGATCAGTGCTGGGTCCACTGTTTTTCATCATTTATATAAATGGTTTGTATGTGAAATTAGGAGGTATGGTTAGTAAGTTTGCAGATGACAGCAAAATTAGAGATGTAGTGGTCAGCAAAGAAGTTTAACTCAGACTTGATCAAATGGGCCAATGTGCAGAGGAGTGGCAGGTGGAGTTTAATTTAGATAAATGTGAGGTACTGCATTTTGGAAAGGCAAATCAGGGCAGGATTTATGTACTTAATGGTAAGGTACTGGGGAGTGTTGCTGAACAAAGAGACTTTGAAATGCAGGTTCATAGGTCCTTGAAAGTGGAGTCTCAGGTAGATAGGATAGTGAAGGCAGCATTTGGTATGCTTTCTTTTATTGGTCAGAGTATTGAGTACAGGAGATCGGAGGTCATGTTGCAGCTGTATAGGATATTGGTGAGGCCAATTTTAGAATATAGTGTGCAATTCTGGTCTCTCTCCTATCGGAAGGATCTTGTGAAACTAAGGGTTTTGAAAAGATTGACAGGAATATTGTCAGGTATGGAGGGTTTGAGCTATACGGAAAGGCTGAGTAGGCTGGGGCTGTTTCTCTGGAGTGTTGGAGGCTGATGGGTGACCTTTTGAGGTTTATAAAATCATGAAGGGCATGGATAGGATAAATAGACAAGGTATTTTCCCTGGGGTGAGGAGTCCAGGACTAGAGGCCATATGTTTTGGGTGAGAGGAAGAAAGATTTAAAAGGGACCTAAGGGGAAACATGTTCACACAGAGGGTGGTGCATGTCTGGAATGAGCTGCCAGAGGAAGTGGTGGAGGCAGGTGCAACGACAACATTTAAAAGACATCTGGATGGGTATATGAATAGGAATAGTTTGGAGGAATATGGATCAAATGCTGTAAAATGGGACTAGATTATTTTAGGATATCTGGTTGGCATGGCTGAGTTGGACTGAAGCGTCTATTTCTATGCTGTACAGCTCTGTGACTCTATGACACCATCACTCTGATATCAAATGTCTCCATCTTACTTGCTGTTTCATCAGTCAGCAGTTAAACAAGCACTGTCTGCTCATCAGTCATTCAGTCAGCCAGTCAAATATTTGTAATATAATAATAATTTAAGCATATAACCCAGATTGTATGAGTAAATGTAAGATAACATACTGGTATGCATAGCTAGTTATCAATAAACTTCTAGATATCATCCTCAACAAGATTCTGCATCACATGGTTAATGTATAGAAAAACGCAAAAATATATGAGGAGAAGATCAGATAATGATTGGAAAGGATCTTTCGGTCATGATGCAGTGGACGACCATTTCCAGGACATGTGGAGAGTTATTTACGGGTATCTATTGATATTGGAGGAAACAGTGCTGCTAAACTTGGCCTATGAGCAATGCTGGGAAGGCAAGGTACCAGATGGATTTAGCCTGGCTTTTGTCCTTTCACCCATCTACTCTCTGAAGGTCACTAATGGTTCAAAATGAAATGACTATGAAAATAAGGGCACACCACCACATTGCAACATTTCCATAATAAATGCACACCCAGTAAGCTGATTGGTCACCGGCCTCTTATTAAAACTAGCAATAGCTGGATGTGAATGTGTGCATGGTTCCTGGTAAAAAGGTCCCAATTGTAACTCACTTCCTGATATCAGGGCTTTTGCCCGAAACGTTGATTTTACTGCTCCTCGGATGCTGCCTGAACTGTTGTGCTTTTCCAGCACCATTCTAATCTAGACTTCCTGATATCAACCAACCCAAGTTTTGGAAGGGAGGTTACACTTATGAATTGTTCTTCTCTCAGATGCTTCCTGATCTCTTAAATATTTCCATGATTTTGCTTTTCTGGATCTGATTTCCAACATTCACATGATTTTGCTTTCACTAGACCTACCACTGGTTTATATGAAAGGCATGTCATTGTCTAGTGCTGCCTTTTAGAGCAACAAATCTAATTGTGGTTTTCAAAAATGATGAGAGGGTCAGGATAGAATTGATAGGGAGCAACTGTTCCCTCTCCCGCCCTCACATTCTCGATTCTTTCACAAGTTTAAAGTGATTGCCACAAGAAACAAAAGAGACATGAATGAAAACGTGTTCCTGCAATTAGTTATTGGGGTCTGGATTGCTTCACCTGATGGAGTGGTAGAGGCAGGTTCAAACATTCGTTACTTGGAAACAAAGGATGCGAGGATGTATGGGCAGAGGGTCAGACTCTACACTATGTAAATTCTTAATTTTTTATTCTGTTATGGGACATGGGTATCATGAGCTGGGCTAGCATTTATTTCACTTCTGAAGTGTTTTCTTTAATTCATTCACTTGAATGTTGCTGCCCAAGCCAATATTTATTACCCATGCCTATCTGCCCATTAAGAATCAACCACATTGCTGTGGGTCTGGAGTCACATGTAGGCCAGGTCAGGGATGGATGGCAGATTTCCTTCTCTGAAGGATATCAGTGAACCAGATGGATCTTTTCAAACAATTGGCAATGGTTTTATAGTTATCATTTGACTTGTAATCCTGGAGTTTTATTAAATTAATGGCAGAATTTGAACCCAGGTTCCTGCAATAATAGGGTGAGTGGTGATACCACTAGGCCATTGGCTCCCCAACATGGCAGGTTACCTTCTTGACGATTAATCCAGAGACCCAGGTAATGTTCAGGAAACATCTGGTGCATATCCTGCCATGGCATTAAATCTGAATCTAATGATAACTCATCACTGACTTTCAGAAGAAATCATTTGGTTCATTATTGTCCTTCCTCAGTTTGATCTACCGGTGACTCTAGACCCATAGTAATGTAATTGACCCTTAAATGTCTTCTGGACAATTTGGGGTGGACAACAATTGTTGGCCAAACCAGAGATGCCACTTCCTGTGAATGAATTAAATAAAAATGGATTGCTCGCTCAGATGGCTGGTGCAAAAATGATCAGAGAAATGGCCTCCTTCTGTGCTATAACAATTCTGTGACTCTGTGCCCTCTGGATCTCTGTATTGTTCATAATATTGTGCAACTTCATAACATCTGCTTCAGTCACCTTCCATCACAGTTGGCCAAAATGTATCAAATAAGATTCAATGCCATGACACTACAAGCAGATTCTCATGATGCTGACATTCCTGACCACATGGTCAGCACTTTTACCATTTCAGGGAAGAATAAGGAAGTTTTAAGCCAGGGGAATTACTTTTCTTCTTATTCGCTATGCTTCACTCTGACAAATCCTCCCAACCATATCCTGCTAACAAGTCTATGAAAGCAGAGCAGAATATAATATAGATGAAAGGTTACAGCAGAGTTAAGTTATTAAAAGATTGGACTCAGCAGTGTAAAAAAAATGCTACTAGAAATAATTACTATTTAAATTTTCCACATTAGGAATCAATAATATATGGGCTGATTTTTCATTTGGTACATCAACCATAAAATGATGTTTTTCAAAAAAAAGCTGCAAGTATGAGATTGCGTTTCAGAGATGCTACACAGCCGTTATCATTTAAGGCCAATGAAACCACCATAAGCTTCAATACATTGGAAAGCTCATGACTCCTTTCTGAAGAGTCACTAATAAAATATGATTTGATTGATGAGAAACTCTTCAGGCTTTGTTACATTGCTGCTGACCTTTGCTGCTTCTCACCCAGCTAAAGAAATTAATATGAACCCAAAGCAATGGATCATCCAATACCTTTATGACAACATTTTTAAAAGAGATGGACTTTCATCAGAATGCAATTTTAACATGAATGAAATCTTCCAGAGCCTGGCAGGACTAACTGAATTATAACATTCCAGTTTAGATACAGTTCGTTAAATTATTATTTTAATCATTATTCTCCCCATCATCCCCAACACAAACCTTTCAAAGATGGGTTCTGAAGAAGTCAATTTCTGAAGAAGGGTCACCAGACTCGAAACGCTCACTCTTTTTTTCTCTGCATAGATGCTGCCGGAGCTGCTAAGATTCTTCAACACTTTCTGTTTTGTTTCTGATCTCCAGCATCTTGTTTTATTCTTTCAAGGGTGGGTTTCTTTAAAACTCTTTTAGATATCTTCTAACCAACCTGTTCCGAGATGTTAAACGAATAAAATATCAAAATGCTGGAAATCAGAAATTGCTGGAAAAGCTCAGTAGATCTGGCAGCATCTGTGGAGAGGTAAAAAAGAGTTAATGTTTCAGGTCCATTGACCCTTCTACAGAATGCTCAGACATTACATTTGGATTAGGTGGAACTTGAACCTGAATTACCTGGTTCAAATTTAGGGATAATACCGCCATACCATGGAAATCCTGAGACTCATAATACTTAGTTACAGATGATAGTCTTTTGCCATAAGATAGACATGAATCATTGAGTGAAATCTACATTTAATTTTAAATCAATCTGCCCAGGGATGTTATGTGACTCTTCTGGTTGAATTTGGGACTGAAACCCAGGCTTCCAAGCTCAGAGTAGGGGCATTACCACTGTACCATAAGAGCCCTTCTCCCCTATTCCCTCCTATTCTACCTGACATTCCGAAAGGGACACATTAAAACTAAGGAACTCTCTTCCCTAGAGAGTGGCTGAGGTAGGGTCATTGGTCATTTCTGAGGCAAACATGGATGAATCCTTCATTGACAAGGAGGAGTGGATTGAGGGTAGGCAGGAATGTGAAGGTAAGGTCACAATCGGATCAACCAAGACCTTATTGAATGGTCAGAGGGGCTGACTGGCCTTGTCAAACTTCCAATTTGTAATTAGCTGTTCTGACTGACATCCAGGAACATGCACACTAGCACTGACAAGGAGGTGATAACCGATAGGTACTATTGCTGTTAATCCAGAGTACCAGGTAACGTTATGGGGACCTGGGTTCAATTACCGCCATGGCAAATGGTGAAGTTTGAATCCAAAAACAACCTCTAATGAAGAGACTAATGATGACCATTGTCGATTGTTGGGAAAACCCATCTGGCTCACTTACATCGTCTTAGGGAAGGAAACTGTCATCCTTACCTGGTCTGGCCTGTATGTGACTCCAGACCCACAGCAATGTGGTTGCCCTCCTGGGCAATCAGGGATGGGCAAGAAATGTTGGCCTAACCAGCGATGCCATCATCCTGAATGAAAAACAAAGTGCAATCTGTCATGGATATTTATCAAAGATTGATACAGACTTAATAAACAACTAAAAATGAAAAAAAAAGGACTCGTGAAGACAATAAAATAGAATATTTATTAGTTTTTTTCAAATATTAGCTATTGCACAGGTACAGTCTGAAAAAAACTGGAGATAGACTTATGTCCTGGATTGTTGGTGTCAACAGACATTCCCTTCATAGATCCTCCTTAAGAAAGGTTCCAGGAAAGAGAAACTTCAGTTCTAAAGTTAGATTGAAGAAGTTGAGATTTGGAGACGTCAAGGCAGAGAGGAGATATAAGACAGATTTTCAAAATCTTGAGCAGGCTGGATAGGGAGAAATGTTCCCGCTTGTAAAAATTAAAATATAAGCAAGAGGGCATAGATTTAAAGTGATGTGCAAACAAAACAAGGTAATGTAAGGAAAAACATGTTTTCACTCAGCGAGTAGTTGTATATGGAATGTATTGCCTGGAAATGTGATGGAGGTACGTTCATTTGAGGCAATCAAGAGGGACATCAGATGATTATTTGAATAGGAATAGTGCTCAGAAATGCAGGGAAAAGGCAGGAGATTGGTACTGGGCATTGATGCTTGTTTGAAGAGCTGGTGCTGGCAGGATGAGCCAGAAGGCCTCATTCTGCATTGTAACAATTCTGTGATTCTGTGACATGCTCCTTGTGGGAATAGGTTCTGCCTTCTCACCATTCCCAAGACAAAGATGTTTCTCCAGAATTCCTTAATTAATTGTGTTGGTGATTTTATTTAAGACCAGTGGGCGGCGCGGTGGCACAGTGGTTAGCACTGCTGCCTCACAGCGCCTGAGACCCGGGTTCAATTCCCGCCTCAGGCGACTGACTGTGTGGAGTTTGCACGTTCTCCCCGTGTCTGTGTGGGTTTCCTCCGGGTGCTCCGGTTTCCTCCCACAGTCCAAAGATGCGCAGGGTCAGGAGAATTGACCATGCTAAATTGCCCGTAGTGTTAGGTAAGGGGTAAATGTAGGGGTATGGGTGGGTTTCGCTTCGGCGGGTCGTTCTGGACTTGTTGGGCCGAAGGGCCTGTTTCCACACTGTAATGTAATGTAATCTAATCTAACCATAAGACATAGGAGCGGAAGTAAGGCCATTCGGCCCATCGAGTCCACTCCGCCATTCAATCATGGCTGATGGGCATTTCAAATCCACTTACCCGCATTCTCCCCGTAGCCGTTAATTCCTTGTGACATCAAGAATTTATCAATTTCTGCCTTGAAGACATTTAGCGTCCCAGCCTCCACTGCACCCTGCGGCAATGAATTCCACAGGCCCACCACTCTCTTGATGAAGAAATGTCTCCGTATTTCTGTACTGAATTTACCCCCTCTAATTCTAAGGCTGTGTCCACGGGTCCTAGTCTCCTCGCCTAACGGAAACAATTTCTAGCGTCCACCCTCTCCAAGTCATGTATTATCTTGTAAGTTTCTATTACATCTCCCCTTAATCTTCTAAACTCCAATGAATACAATCCCAGGATCCTCAGCTGTTCCTCATATGTTAGACCTACCATTCCAGGGATCATCCGTGTGAATCTCCGCTGGACACGCTCCAGTGCCAGTATGTCCTTCATGAGGTGTGGGGATCAAAACTGGACACAGTACTCCAAATGGGGCCTAACCAGAACTTTATAAAGTCTCAGTAGCACAACAGTGCTTTTATATTCCAACCCTCTTGAGATAATTGACAACATTGCATTCGCTTTCTTAATCACGGACACAACCTGCATGTTTACCTTTAGAGAATCCTCAACTAGCACGCCCAGATCCCTCTGTACTTTGGCTTAACGAATTTTCTCACCGTTAAGAAAGTAGTCCATGTTTCTATTCTTTTTTCCAAAATGCAAGACCTCGCATTTGCTCACATTGAATTCCATCAGCCATTTCCTGGACCACTCCTCCAAACTGTCTAGATCCTTCTGCAGAATCCCAACTTCCTCAGTACTACCTGTCCACCTAACTTTGTATCATCGGCAAACTTCGCTAGAATGCCCCCAGTCCCTTCATCCAGATCATTAATATATAACATGAACA
>NC_057738.1:42805843-42812414 GCF_004010195.1 Chiloscyllium plagiosum
CTATTTCCTCAGCCACCTCCCTCAGAACTCTAGGATGTAACCCATCAGGGCCAGGAGATTTATCAATTTTAAGACCTTTTAGCTTTTCTAGCACTTTCTCTTTTGTAATGGCAACCATTCTCAACTCAGCCCCCTGACTCCCTTTAATTGTTGGCATATTACTCATGTCTTCCACTGTGAAGACTGACACAAAGTCTTGATCAGCATTTATGGCTTTGCCCTATACCACAGGTGAAAACACGACCATTACTCCATTAGAGCATAGTGGTAGTGTCCCTACTCTGGGATTCAAGGGTTCAAATCCCACCTACTCCAGAGGTGTGCATCTCTGAACAGGTTGATTAAAAAAATAGGTTTAATTTTTTAAAACTTCAGAATTTTAAAGATCTCTTCCTGGCCACCCTGCTATCTTTTCCTTTCAAGAGTAAATGGAGAATCCTTCACTAATTAGTGCAACTTTGCAGTTTGGTATAATCGTGATGAACCATTTTCACATATTCTCAAGTGTCTTCATAACCTTTTTTTCATAAAAGTGACAAGAACCATGCACAGGATTCCAAACGTCTCACATAATTATTACAAACTAAAGTCTAACAGCTCTAGTTTATACGGCATTCGATAACTGTGAAAATCAAGAATCCTTTAACAAGAATCCTGAAGGAGGCTGGATGAAAAGATAAAAATGACTGAATTGATGAAATGCGCTCTTACTTCACGTTTTCTTTAGAATTTCTTTGATATTTTTAATCTCTTCCAGAAACCTCCTTGAATTTGTCTAAGATTCTGATGTTGCTATGCCAACATTAATCCTACATTACTTTTTCTTATAGGGAGTAACAAAGAAGGAAATGATTATAGAATAAGGATTGAATAGAGACAAAACCATACAAGTTGCTCATTAATAAGTCTATTAAAAATTGACTGAGAGAGTTATCCACTCGCACTGCGTGCTTTCTCACAAAATCTTATGAAAATTATGTCTCTCAAAAGTGAAGTACATGCTAATTAATTGAGAACCTTGTTAAAGTATACTGTTTAAAGTTTAATATTTGATCATAAACTATACTATTCATGAATTCTGTATTGGTTTGACATATAGAACAGTCACAGATGCAGACAGGATACCCTGAATTCCTGGTGATGCGGAATAAAGTAGAAACCCTTCTTTATTTACACACCCCCTCAGTTTTATGCTACAATTTTAATCTAAAAAAGGATCCCATCCCTTGTGGATAGATTCCTCCCAGACTCAAATAAACCTCCATTTCAAAATGAGGAGCTTCAAGCAGGCTCTCTTGAATTAACAAAGTTAAAAATCACACATCATTAGGTTATGGTCCAACAGGTTTATTTGGAAGCACTAGCTTTCAAAGCGCTGCCCTTTCATCAGGTAGCTGATCACACTATAACCTGGTATAGTGTGATCTTTAACATTGTCCACTCCAGTCCAACACCAGCAGCTCCATATCTTGAATTAATAAGGAGCGTGTTTATTCGTTACTAAGCACAGGAAGAAATTTGCTACACATAGACTAGAAATAAGGCAAGACCAAAACATTACATTAAAAAATGGAAAGATAGGTCAGTCTTTGAATTGTTTGCAAAGAGCAGATAGTTGAAGTTTGTAGCCATTACAGTTGAGTTTATCAGTACAATTGATGTTAACAATTGAACAGTTGCTTTTTTGAGATTCTTGGTTTTGTAAACTGATCAAAGTTCCTTTATCATAATTCTTCTTAAAAACAAAACTGGTTTGCAGCATTTGAAGTGAGAAACAGTTTTACTTGCAATATAGGTGTAAATAAAAGATTTGACTGAGACCAACATGTGAACATTCAATTAAAGTTTTACCTGCACATCCACCAATGTCTTTAGGGAACATCTCCGGGACACCCGCATCAATCAACCACACTGCCCTGTGGCCCAACATTTCAACTCTCCCTCCCACTCTGCTGAGGATATGCAGGTCCTGGGCCTCCTCCACCGCTGTTCCCTCACCACTCGACGCCTGGAGGAAGAACGCCTCATCTTCCGCTTCAGAACAATTCAACCCCAGGGCATCAATATGGACTTCACCAGTTTCCTCATTTCCCCTCCCCCAACTGGAAAAGCTCTACGCTACTTTCTCCCCACCCCCACCCCCCCTCTCATTTATCTCTCGACTTTGCAGGCTCTCTGCCTCTATTCCTGATGAAGGGCTTTTGCCCGAAACATCGATTTTCCTGCTCCTTGGATGCTGCCTGACCTGCTGTGCTTTTCCAGCACCACTCTAATCCAGACTCGGGTTTCCAGCATCTGCAAGTCCTTGTTTTTACCTTTTGTGAACATTCAAACCCAAGCTGGTTCATACGAGAGTGTTCAGCTCCATTATTCCCCATCAGTAGAGTTGAGGCTCACTTTTTAACTGGGGTCCTTTTGTCTATTCTTCAAAAAAGAAAAACAAAAAAAGTCAGCAATTGGGACATAATCGGGAATGAGGATTGCTGTTAAGAAGGGGTTAGTCAACACTCAGATACTTTTATAATTACAAGAGATCACAGTTCAGTCTATTTGAATTTTCTTTGATACCTATCCCATCGGTCTCACACAGAAGCTTTCATACAGTGTTATCCTGTCTCTGTAGCAATCTTCTTTCAAAAAAAAAATTTGGAATCAGTGAAATGGGGAAAATAGAGGAAATGGGGAAAAGAGGGAAAACGGAGGAATACCTTGGTTCCAAAACAAGGACAAGGAGAAAGTGAGGACTGCTGGAGAGTCAGAATCGAAAAGTGTAGCACTGGAAAAGTACAGCAGGTCAGGCAGCATCTGAGGAGCAGGTGAGTCGATGTTTCAGGCATAAGCTCATCATGAAGGGTTTATGCCTGAAACGTCAACTCTCCAGCTCCTCGGATGCTGCCTGACCTGCTGTTCTTTTCCAGCGCACTTTTCGACTCAAAAGCAAGGACAGACAATATAAAATAAAGGATACCATTCTGAAGGTTTTCAGGAGCAGACAGTCTTGAGTACAATAAAATAAAACAAGAACTATGGATTTCTGGAGAAATTCAGCAGGTCTGGCATTATCTGTGGACAGGAAGCAGAGTTAACATTTCAAGTCCAGTGATGCTTCTTCAGGGCTGAGTCCTGAGTGTATCAGTCTTGAAAGTGAGAAGGTGTGTGGAGATATGTGTTCACAAAATAGACAATACTCTCAGCCTCATTAACAGGTGCATAGAGGATAAGAGTTGGAGGTTAATCTAACCTTGTATAGGACACTGTTTAGACGTCTCTTGGAATAATGAATATCATTCTGGACATCACACTATAGGAAGGGGTGAATGTGTTGGAAAAATTGTAGAAAATGTTGATGAGAATGGTTCCAAGGATGGGATACTTTAGTTATGAGAAATAATTAGAGACGTTGGTGCTGTTTTCCTTAAAGTGAAGCAAATTGAGTGATGATTCAGCTCTGAGGAAGGGTCACGTGACCCAAAATGTTAAGTCTGCTTTCTCTCCACAGATGTTGCCAGACCTGCTGAGCTTTTCCAGAAATTTAAGTTTTTGTTTCTGATTTCGAACATCCACAGTTCTTTGGAATTTTATGAGGGAAGTTTGTGTCTATTTTTCAGCAACACTCAAATTCCATACAACTAACCATTCAGATTTTTCATGATCTATTGACATTGCCAGTCATTGCCATAAACTAGTGTTCATTCTGAATAAATTCATGCTATGATGGCAGAATTTAATGCAATACTTCTGCTCAGATTGGGAGGCATCAGGAGGCCAGAGAAATGTGAGAAAAGGCACTATGGAGCATCTTCTGAACACCACAGCATTCTCAGTGAAACAGAAAAGGCCAACGAAGTCCATCACACTCAGAAGCCAAGTGATTCAGTTAATTCACTACTTATTTGTCACATAAGTGCCTCTTCCAGTTACTTCTGGCAGTGATGGATGGGAAGAATGGACCAATAATGGTGACCCATGGTAACAAACGCCAATGCCTCACCAGAACCTTGGCAACCCTCACTATGTTGGCGTCAAGGTGGTATTCATTATGCTGCTCTCGACCAGGTGTTGGCCCAACATTGCCCATCCACTCCTAGTGGTACTGCTGAGACCGATGACCTCTCAATCCTTCAAGGAACCAATAGATCTCAAAAGTAGGATAGTCAGCCTTGAAGTGACTGGAGACCCCACACCATCCAGTTAATTCCTAACTGGGTCAGCACTCCCAGAAATGGCTGAGGCAGGATTGTTGCTAGTTCTCTGGCTCAATATCAGGATTGCTGCTGCCCTGGAAAAACAAGTCAGCAAATCAGACTTTATGTAAATATATTGAAAGCTTGAAAATCTTACCGCACAGCAAAATAGTTTAGTTTCCCTCCATTGCAAGGTATAACAGAAACAGTACCTGAAACCTGCTGCACCTGAGAAGCCAATGTCTCCTTTAAACATGAAAGCTGATAGTCAGGGAATTGCATGTGAAAATCTATTGGAGCACTGTGATGTGAGTCAAGTGTCTAGAAAAACGAAATACGATGCAAGTTGAAATTGCAATGGCTCCTTGAGTGAAATTTAATTTCTGTGAACTTGAGCAATGAGAAAAGTATTGGGAAACCTTTTGGTATTCCATCATGGCAAATAGATAGAGTGGAAATTAGACAGGTAAACAGATTGATTTGCTGTGTGGATGATGAAGTAAAGGTTACTATCACAACATATTGCCCAACAGATATTGCAAACAGAAAGTAGCTAGAGGGATTAGTTTGATGATTCTTCCACAATCAAATAAATATGAAAATGGAATGTGTCATGAAAGTAGAGACAGCCTATCTTCACTGATTGGGTCAGGAAGCTGAGGATCCAGTTGTAGAGGGCAGAGCTGAGACCGCAATCTCGGTGTTTGATTGGGATTATAGTGTTGAAGGTGGAGCTTTAGTCGATAATAGGAGTCTGATGTTGATATCCTTATTATCCAGATGTTCCAGAGATGAGTGTGGGGCCAGGGAAATAGCATCCACTGTGGACCTGTTTTGCCATTTTATTAATTATTAATAACATTTATTAATAATACATTAATAATAGCAGACATAGGATACAAGAGTACTGTGACACTATTTTGACCTCAACAGGAATATTGTGTCTACTTCTGGGCACCACACCTCAGGAAAGTCATAAGTCATTGGAGATAGTGTAAAAAAGCTTTGGTAAAGAAGTGAGGAATATTTCCTTTTGAGACCAGAAAGACGAGAAGAGATTTGATTCAACGTCATACAGGATCTGATCAGAGTGAGTCGGAAGAAACCGGATACGCTTTTGTGGAGGCAGGTTGAATTGAAACATTCAAAAGGGTATTAGCCAGTTATCGATGAAGGAAATGTGCAGGGTTATGGAGGAAAAGCATGAGTATGGCACATTCAGAACCCAATGAGGGCACAATGGGCTGAATGGCCTCTTCTGTGCTGTAACAATTCTGTGATTCTGTTTGAGATGGGAGGCCATGTATTTTGGTCATGAAGTGGAAATTGTTATTGATCCTCACGAACATTAATTTTTCAAAGTTTGCCCATTATATTGCCTGTTTGGTATGGATAGGAATGGTATGCTTACTCACTGGTTCAACATCTCATTAAAGTGCACTGAGTGCAAGAACAAACAGAAGCAAATGATCCAATCATCAATTACTTCTTGCATATTTAAGCATTTCTAATCTCCTCTAAATAGTGACTGTGTCACTAGTTCTAAAAATGATGCAGTAGTTTGGATAAAGTTGCAATTCTTAATGAAGCTGGAAATAATTGGTGAAGGTATCACAGGTAATCCTCAAAAGGTTACAATACAGTTAATAGTGTGAATAAATTATTGGGGTGGCATGGTGCTAGCACTGCTGCCTCACAGCGCAAGAGACCTGGGTTTGATTCCAGCCTCAGGCGACTGTCTGTGTGAAGTTTGCATATTCTCACCATATCCGTATGGGTTTCCTTGAGGTGCTCTGTTTTCCTCCCACAGACCAAAGATGTGCAGGTCAGGTGAATTGGCCATGCTAAATTGCCGATAGTGTTAGGTACATTAGTCAGGATTAAATAGAGGGGAATGGGTCTGGGTGGGTTACTCTTCAATGGGTCAGTGTAGATTTGTTGGGTTGAAGGGCCTGTTTCCATACTGTAGAGAATCTAAACTAATTATATTGGCCAATGTGAACAAACCTCAACAGTGTATAAGCACCAGCTGTAGGTAATGTAAATGGACACAGAAATGCAGGGCTGAAAATGTGTTGCTGGAAAAGCGCAGCAGGTCAGGCAGCACCCAAGGAACAGGAGAATCGATGTTTCGGGCATAAGCCCTTCTTCAGGAATGAGGAAAGTGTGTCCAGCAGGCTAAGATAAAAGGTAGGGAGGAGGGACTTGGGGGAGGGACGTTGGAAATAGCAACACGACGGTTGGAGGAAGAGCGCCTCATCTTCCGCCTAGGAACCCTCCAACCACAAGGGATGAACTCAGATTTCTCCAGTTTCCTCATTTCCCCTCCCCCCACCTTGTCTCAGCCAAACCCCTCGAACTCAGCACCGCCTCCCTAACCTGCAATC
>NC_057738.1:42812729-42818292 GCF_004010195.1 Chiloscyllium plagiosum
CCCCACCCCCACTCCGGCCTATCACCCTCACCTTGACCTCCTTCCAGCTATCGCATTTCCAACGCCCATCCCCCAAGTCCCTCCTCCCTACCTTTTATCTTAACCTGCTGGACACACTTTCCTCATTCCTGAAGAAGGGCTCATGCCCGAAACGTCGATTCTCCTGTTCCTTGGATGCTGCCTGACCTGCTGCGCTTTTCCAGCAACATATTTTCAGCTCTGATCTCCAGCATCTGCAGTCCTCACTTTCTCATAGAAATGCAGGATCAACAGGAAATCTGTTCAGAAACCACCAAAAAGGCTTTATGAGAGAATATTATACAAATTGTGACTGCTGTAAGACTGTGAACAGCCTATTCCTGCTCTTATTTCTTATAACTTCATAACACTGTTAATTTCTGAGGTACTGTGTTGGTTTAAAGTAATGTTTTATGATTTTGCTTTAGATAGCCTTTTAAATATTTTAGTGTGAATTTCTGTTACTGAAATAATTAACAGGGCAGCTGGTTCGAAAATCCAGTTTAAATTGATCTAAAAGTTGCAGAAGAGTTTGGGGTTATGTCCGCTTTAATGTCACCAGGTTCAACTTCAGATTTGTTTGTTAGCTTTGAAGAAATAAGTGACACTTTTAAATCTCACAGTCTGAACTGAGAATGGTAACTATCTTTAAAAGGGGTCTTGTACTTTGAGAAGGACTTTACATTGAAAACTGATCAATTGATAACATCTGTAGAAGATTTGAAAAATGTGTCCTGAAAACATTTGTTCTTAAGTGCTTAGTATTACAGCAAAAGTTAAGGTGAAGGGTTTTCATATAGTTGTCATCAGAGGAGGTAACATTGGTTGTACAACTTTTTTTTTAGATTAGATTACTTACAGTGTGGAAACAGGCCCTTCGGCCCAACGAGTCCACACCGACCCTGTGAAGAGCAATCCACTCAGACCCATTCCCCTACATTTACCCCTTCACCTAACATTACGGGCAATTTAGCATGGCCAGTTCACCTAACCTGCACATCTTTCGTCTGAGGGAGGAAAACAGAGCACCCAGAGGAAACCGGGAGGAAACTATAAGGATGCAGCATCTTTTACAATCAATAAATGTTAGTTTCCATGGCATAGGGAATGAGATAGGGTTAGGCATTTATTTAGTCTTTTTTAGCAAGAGGGAGGTGCAATACCTGGTGACTCTCATTTTACACTAATGAAAAGAGCTATTTTGGAAAAAAATATCATTTCGGTGAACAATTTTTGAGAAGCTTTTGGAAAATGTGTCTTGGTAATATCCAATGCAATGAGTTGATTCAAACCACTTCCTTATTTGAATGAGAAGCTCACTGGATTAAGAACAAAAGTTGGAAATTCAGAGAATTTTGAGACACAGTTTTGCATTTGCTGCTGTAACATCGTTCCTCTGAGACACAGTTCAACACCATTTCAACATCAAAGAAAGAAAGCATTGCCAGTGTAGGCAACAAATGAGGAATCTTGGGCTTGGAAGGAAAATATCATGTTGTTTTCACTGATTGTTAAAAAATGATTTATTAAATCTTTCTTAATAAATTATACTTGATTCATGAGGACTGGCTATCCATACTTTATTAGGTCAATCACAACTGACAATTCAATTTTCATAAATTATGCACAAGTCAGGAGTGTGAAAGAATACTCCTCACTTGTCTAGATCAGGGCAGCTTCAATAATACTCAAAACCCCCCACCCAGGACAAAGCAGCCTGTTTGATTGGCACCGCATTCACCCCCTCCACCACCAATGCTCGATAGCAGCAGTGTGTAAAATCCACAAGATACAGAAATTCACTCAGGCTCCTTCCAAAACCATGTGCACTACCATTGAGAAGGACAAGGGCAGCAGTTACATGGAAACCTCATCACTGGAAAGTTTCCCCCCAAGCCACTCAACATCCTGGCTTGGAAATATATCACTGTTCCTTCAGTGTCACTGGGTCAAAATCCTAGAATTCCCTCCCTGATAGCGTTGTGGGTCTACCTACAGCAGGAGGATTGCAGTGGTTCAGGAAGAAAGCTCACTACCACCTTCCCAATGGGTCAATAAATGGCTTGTCAAGCAAATCGTGCCAACATCCTATAAAAGAACAAAAAAAAGCCCCAAACCACAGGACATAACAAAGAAGGCTCAAAAATTGTTCCATTGTTCATAAGTGATCAGAAAATGAACAAAAATCAAAACCAACATAAACAGTGACACTTCAAAAATACAGTTAAATCTCTGAAGTACTTTAATTTAAGGAGATACAATAGAACTCCAGAGAAATCAGGAAGGTACCTAATACTGAGATTTTTCTTCATCGGAAATCAATGAGAAAATCAAAAGACAATTTTTCAAATCTGACTGAAAAGGAATTCAGGAAGATAACATGTAATACAGTAAGTTCTCACATCCCTATAGATGCTGACTAAAACTAGAGTTCCACCCACGTTGAAGAAATAGTGATTATGGTGTCGAGGTATAGAAGATATCATCTGTTCACCAGGACAGAGCATCAGTTTGGCAACGTGACCAGAAATCATTTAAGAGCATTATGGAAAAGTATAGACAACCTTGCAACAACAAAAAAATTGTCTTGTAGATAAAGCCAAGTGGCTGCACTCTCTACATTTCGGAACAGAAGTGATGTCAACATGAACTGACTATAGAAAATGATATTGAGCTCAGCTGTGAAAACATCATTATCCTGCTCAAAATGCACGCAGAGTATCTCAGCATGGTGGTATTCAAAGGAAAGGCCAGAGATTTAATAGCTGAGCAGGAACGCAGACATTCAGGAGGTTGGTACACCAGAACAAGGAGAAACACTGCTGTGATCAAACAGCTGAACCTCTGAAGCATTTGAACAAGTGTAATATAGCGAATTCCTAACACTCTCAGTTATTACTGGACAAATAAGCTCTTTCTACAAGAACAGATAATAGAGTTGCACATCCTTTTTGACCAGAATCCTTTTTATCGATGACACAAAGGTTGGTGGAGTGGTGGATAGTGTGGAGGGCTGTTGTAGGTTGCTATGGGACATTGACAGGATATGGAGCTGGGTTGATAAGTGGCTGATGGAGTTCAACCAAATGATTTACGTTGGTAGATCTAATTTAAATGCAGAATACAGAGTTAAAGGCAGGATTCTGGGCAGTGTGGAGGAACAGAGGGATCTTGGGGTCCATGTCCGTAGATCCCTCTAAGTTGCCACCCAAGTTGATAGAGTTTAGATTAGATTAGATTACTTACAGTGCGGAAACAGGTCCTTTGGCCCAACAAGTCCACTCCGCCCCGCCGAAGCGCAACCCACCCATACCCCTACGTTTACACCTTACCTAACATCACGAGCAATTTAGTACGGCCAATTCACCTGACCTGCACATCTTTGGACTGTGGGAGGAAACCGGAGCACCCGGAGGAAACCCACGCAGACAGCGTGCAAACTCCACACAGTTAGTCGCCTGAGGCGGGAATTGAACCCGGGTCTCTGGCGCTGTGAGGCAGCAGTGCTAACCACTGTGCCACCGTGCCGCCCACACCCACAACCTTGGCGCTATCAGCACCAAATTGTTAAGAAGGCATATGATGTGTTGGCTTTCATTAGCAGGGAGATAGAGTTTAAGAGCCATGAGGTTATGCTGCAGCTCTATAGAACCCTGGTTAGACCACACTTGGAATATTGTGTTCAGTTCTGGTTGCCTCATTAGAGGAAAGATGTAGGAGCTTCAGAGAGAGAGTGCAGAGGAGATTTACCAGGATGCTGCCTAGACTGGAGGGCATGTCTTAAGAAGAAAGGTTGAGGGAGGGGCTTTACTCATTGGAGCGAAGAAGGATGAGCGGTGACTTGATAGAGGTATACAAGATAGATAGAGTGGTTAGCCAGAGACTTTTTCCCAGGGCGGAAATGGCTATCACGAGGGGGCATAATTTTAAGGAGATTGCTGGAAGGTTTCAGGGAGATGTCAGAGGTAGGTTCTTTACACAGAGAGCAGTGGGTGTGTGGAAAGCACTGCCAGCAGATGTAGTAGAGTCAGATACATTAGGGATGTTTAAGTGACTCTTGGATAGGCACAGCGGAGATAGTACAATGAAGGGTATTTAGGTTAGTCTGATCTTGGTGTAGGATAAAAGATCAGCACAACAGTGAGGGATGAAGGGCCTGAACTGTGCTGTACTGATGTTCTATGTTCTAGAAAAGTTTCTGCAAAGATAATGTCCAGACAATTGAAAGATAATTGGTAAAATACCGAGACCACATGGAACCGAGAGGTGAAACTGAAGGCCAAGGAGGAATTAGGAAAACTGACACGTTGCAAATGACAACTGTCAGAGTGCAATACTAAAGGAAGAAATGAAGACACCAGTGACTATAATTTAAAACCTTTAAATGATCAGAGCAGCCAGAGAGATCCTAAATATGGATACATGTTAAAAACCAAATATCAGATTATCCATTTAATATTCTATTTTGCACTACATCTAAACGTACACATATCTTGCTTTGATGTCAAACATCCTTTTATTGAATTCTTGAATTTCTTTTAATTCATTCACAAGATGAGGGTGTCGCTGGCTAGGCCAGCATTTATTACCCAGCCTTAATTGCCCCAGAGAGCAGTTAAGAGACAAACACATTGCTATGGGCCTGGAATCACAAGTAGACCAGACCAGGTGAATAATGGCTATTTTCTTCCCTCAAGGACACTTGTGAAGCAAATATGTTTTTCCAACAATTGACAATAAATTCATAGTCATCATTCAACACTTAATTCCAAGGGTTTTTATTAAATTCTAATCCCAGCTGCCATTTGAACCTGGGTCCCCAGAATATTACACAAGCCTCTCAAATATCAATATACCACCAGGTATATTAATTAACAAAGGTATAGCATTTAACAAAAATACCACCAGGCCATCTCCTGCCCATTACTGATTAATGTATTTAAAGATGTTGTGTTTGCAACTATTTATAGGTAAAATATTCCAGACATTATATGTTTAACATGTGTTCCTGAAAGGAATGCTGAGGTGGCATTCCATTGTTACTGGAATTGTTCTACACCTCCTCCCACCCTGCCCCCTGTAATAACACCATCCCATATTCCCAATTCCTTCGCCTCTGCCGCATCTGCTCCCAGGAGGACCAATTCCAATACTGAACAACCCAGATGGCTTCCTTCTTCAAAGACCGCAATTTCCCCTCAGATGTGGTTGACAATGCTATCCACCGCATCTCCTCCACTTCCCTCTCCTCCGCCCTTGAACCCCGCCCCTCCAATCGCCACCAGGACAGAAACCCACTGGACCTCACCTTTCACCCCACCAACCTCCAGATACATCGTATCATCCTTCGTCATTTCCGGCATCTCCAAACAGACCCCACCACCAGGGATATATTTCCCTCCCCTCCCCTATCAGCGTTCCGGAAAGACCATTCCCTCCGCGACTCCCTCGTCAGGTCCACACCCCCCACCAACCCAACCTTCACTCCCGGCACCTTCCCCTGCAACCACAAGAAATGCAAAACTTGCGCCCAGACCTCCCCCCT
>NC_057738.1:42819088-42824563 GCF_004010195.1 Chiloscyllium plagiosum
ACCCCCTCTCCGGCCTATCACCCTCACCTTAACCTCCTTCCACCTATCGCATTCCCAACGCCCCTCCCCCAAGTCCCTCCTCCCTTCTTATCTTAGCCTGCTTGGCACACTTTCCTCATTCTTGAAGAAGGGCTTATGCCCGAAACCTCGATTCTCCTGCTCCTTTGATGCTACCTGACCTGCTGCGCTTTTCCAGCAACACATTTTTCAGCTCTGATCTCCAGCATCTGCAGTCCTCACTTTCTCCTTGTTCTAGTCAAACACAAGAAGAAAGATATAATGAATCTATCTGTCTGCCGTTGTGTTACATTACAAGATACAATACCATACAATATATTCTCAATAATAAACTGGTTCATTCTGTCTGAGCAATAACTTACCATAAAATTTAAAGTGAGAAATTTCCCTTGACCAGGTGCCACAAGCCTTTGTTTGCAAATTGCTGAAACCTTCAACCTTACAATTAGAGATGGGAAAGGCTTTGTGATATTACCATTGGACTAGTAATTTAGAGACCAAGGAATTGTCCTGGGTTTAAATCCAGATGGTGAAATGTGAATTCATATTTTTAAAAACCTGGAATTAAGGATTTAGTGATGAATGTGTCACCATGTTGATTGCTGTGAACAACCCACCTGGTTCACTAATGTCCTTTAGGGAAGGAAACTGCCATCCTTATCCCGTCTGGCCAACATGTGACTCTAGACCCATAGCAAAGTTTCGATTAGATTACATTACAGTGTGGAAACAGGCCCTTAAGCCCAACAAGTCCACACCGAACCTCCGAAGAGCCACCCACCCAGACCCCTACATTTACCCCTGCCCCTAACACTACGGGCAATTTAGCATGGCCAATTCACCTAACCTGCACATTTTTGGACTGTGGGAGGAAACCAGAGCACCCGGAGGAAACCCACACAGACACGGGGAGAATGTGCAAACTCCACACAGACAGATGCCTGAGGCGGGAATTGAACCCAGGTCTCTGGCGCTGTGAGGCAGCAGTGCTAACCACTATGCCCCTGTGAGTTGTTGGCTCTTTACAGCCCCCTGGGAAATTAGGGTGAGCAGTAAGTACCGGCCTTGCCCATGATGTCCACATCCTGTGAATGAATAAAAGAAAAACATTTTTCTGGGTAGCATGCATATTTGTAAAAGAAAATGATGAGTGTGCTCAGATATAGGACTTTGCATTCGGTTTTCACACCATTCTGTTTTTCAATATGATCATACTTCAGAGAACATTCAAATCAGAAAATATTTAGATTCTAATGATTAAACCCTTGTGACATTTGGACACCGATGTTAAATCTCTCATCATGCTCCTCTCCATATTTAATCAACATCTGGCACCATCCCAGGAATCCCAAGAGATATGCTGCAGAACACAGGACAAGAACAAAAACTGAAGATGCTGTAAATCACAAACAAAAACATAAATTGCTGGAAAAGCTCAGCAGGTCGAGCAGCATCTGAAGAGAGAAATCAGAGTTAACATTTCGGATCGAGTGATGCTTCCTTCAGACAAACGATCATGGGTTCAAAACTTACCCTAAAAAATTGAACAGTGGAGGTGATCCAGGTAATATTTCAAAGGTATTCAAAGAATGCTCTTGTAGCAGAGAAGCAGTGTCCATACTTCTGAGCCAGGAGGCTTAGGGTTAAAGTCCCAGCTGCTTCAGAGGTGTGTAATAATGAAACAGGCTGATTAGAAAATATAACATGGGGGGAATGCATTATTTGATGAAAAAACAGCCACATTCAATATCAATGTTGCTGAAATGGGCTATAGTTTTTTAAAACTGTTGTGCATGAAAATTGACTACTGCTTCTTACAGACCGAAAGTGGAGAAATCAATGACTGTAGAGAAATAGCAGACATGTTGAGTAATTACTTAGTCTCAGTTTTTACACCAGCAAAGGAGGATAGCTTGCTGGAAGTCCCAAGGAAATTAATAATGAATTGGGGACTGGGATGGAATAAAATCCATTTATGCAAAACATTGATAATGAAGAAATTAATGGATTGAAAGAGTGACAAATCTCCAGGATCTAAAGATTTCCATCCAAAGGTATGAAAGCAATTAGTGGAGCACCTTATAGATGCCCGAATTATTATCTTTCAGAGTTCCCTAAATACAAGAGTCGACCCTCTGAACTGGAAAACTGCATCTCTCTCTGGTGAAAGAAGAAAACCAGGGATTTACAGACTAGTTAGCCTAATATCTGTAGTGAGAAATTGTTGGAGTCTATCACCAAGAATGGGTTAACTGAATACCACAAAAACATTTCAGTTAATCAGTGAGAGCAAGCATGGATTCATGGCGGTTTCAAGTAGGTCAGACAGGTAGTTCTGCTATAACCCTATGGTTTAGTTCCAGTGAAACCTTGCTTAAAAGAAAATTGCTTTATATAAATAACAGGGCCTATGGGAAAAGTAGGGTTCGAGGCAGACCAACAGAAAGCATCCCTCATGATTGTTCAAAAATCACCCAAATGTCAAATGCAAAATATAGCGCAGCCTGAATGAAGGTTGAAATCATACTTATTAATGAAATAAAAGTTAATTTTACACAGTATATTTTAAACATGTAAGAAAGCTGTTCTCTGTACAATACCACTGACAGAAAGCTGCTCTGTCAGCAGCGGACATTGGTGCAAGCAGAGAGAAGCTCGTGGGTCAATCCCTGCTGGATTCGCGCTATGGCCAACAGAGGGAAGCCTTCTTAAAAATACTGTTCCCTAATTCTTGAGTGACATTCTAGTCAAATCACACTGTTGCAACATGCTTTATCCCAGAACTATCTGTACCTGATAAACCTCACTGAATTTTTTGAAGGGTGTGACTAAGTTCGTGGACAGGGGAATGTTTCTGGATGATATTTATGTGGACTTCTAGAATCATTTGTCAAAGTCCCTCATAAAGACTGTTAATTAAGGTAGAAACCCACCAAACTGAGGGCAAATTATTGACATGTCTGGGAAATTGATTGAGTGGCAGACAACAGAAAGTAGGGGTACTCAGAAAGTAGCTGAAAATGTGTTGCTGGAAAAGCGCAGCAGGTCAGGCAGCATCCAAGGAACGTTCGAGGGATTTGACTGAGACAAGGTGGGGGGAGGGGAAATGAGGAAACTGGAGAAATCTGAGTTCATTCCTTGTGGTTGGAGGGTTCCTAGGCAGAAGATGAGGCGTTCTTCCTCCAACCGTCATGTTGCTATACTCAGGAAGTACTCAAATTGACAGGATGTGACCAATGGTGTCCCACAAGGATCTGTGTTAGGGACTCAATTATTCACATTATTTATTAACACCTTGGATAATGGCATAGAATGTCATATTTTCAAATGTGCTGTTGGCACATAGTCCGGTGGCATTGTAGACAGTGTAGTTTCTAGCATAAAATTCCAGAGGGATGATCATGCGTTAAGTGAATGGGAAAAACTGTGGCAGATGGAATCCAATGTAAATGAGTATGAGGTTATGTACTTTGCACCAAGAAAGATAGTTCAGGGTACCTTCTAGATGATATGAAGCTAACTACGATGCAAATCCAAACAGACCTGTTTTCTTCCAAACCCAATTAGACCCCACTTGAAGTACAGTAGCGGATCTGGGCACCAAACCTTAGGAGCAATAGATTGGCCTTGGAAGAATTACAATGTAGGTTTACAAGAATGATACCTGCACTTCAGGGGTATGAGGTGAAGTGATACAATTTAGGCCAGTTTTCTCTAGAATTTAGAAGGTTAAGGAGTGATCTAATCAAAGTTGTCAAAATGTTAACAAGAAAAGTCCTGGTAGATGAAGATAAATTATTTCCACTGGTTGCGGATTCTAGAACTTGGAAGAACTAAGAAGCCATTGTTTAAAAAACTGGGGCCAGACCATTCGAGAGAGATGTTTGGAGATTTCTGTAAACACCAATTGAAACTTATCAGTTGTTAATTTAAAAACTGAAATAGATAAAGTTTTGTTGAACAAAGTTTTTTAAGTGATATGAGCAAAAGAAATGTATATGGAGTTAGACCACTGATCAGCCATAATCTCATTGAATGGTGGAAAAGGCTCAAGGGGCTGAATGGCCTACTCCTGTTCCTGTGTCGTATAAGCCCTTATCAAGAGTGTTTCTGTCTTTGCCTCTAGTATTGAAAAAAAACAGAAATAAGTAGCAGGTGATTACCAAGCTGTACAGGCAATTGAGAATAGAAGCGAATGTTGGAGTTGTGCTGACTTGTCAGACCCAGGAGATTGTGAGATGAGTTGATTCAAATCCTTGTAAGATATTTGAATGAACCTGTTCAGATGTGTCATGACACCTCTGGAGCAGGTGAAACTTAAACTCAGACCTTCTGCTCTTATAGGTAGGAACAATACCAGTACACCACAAGACCCATATTGAGCTCCTTGTAAAAGTTGTCATAGAGACATTCACAAGAGCATGCCAGTGTTTGGTTTACAACCAAGTCAAACAAAACAAAATTACACTCAATGATTTAAATCCTGTTAGATACAAATAGTCTTGCACAGTGTGCATTCATTAGCTAATGAAATGTGGAGGTGATTCTCATTTCTGATGCTAGTGGGTAGTCACAAGAATTGCGATTCATCATAAGGCCTGGATCTAATGTTTCACAGTCCAAATATCAAGTGTTTTTTAAAATAGAATTTTATTGCCTGACCTGTAATAACATTGCTTCAGAGTAGCTGATGTAAAGATGGGTACTTTGGTCGTTTGAGATGTGGTTTTTATAATATGCCATTTCTACGCTGCTTTGCTTTAATGGACAAATGCATTTGCCCTCTGTTCCAATGTCACCAGTACAATTAAATTGACTAAAGAGAATTTGTTGGCTTTTTGTACAGTGTTAATGCAGAATGCAGAGTAGCAATGTAACAAATAATACCTGTCATTTTTTGTTTGTTTGTGTTTTTGGCTGTTAGTTTGCAATATTCTTCAGTTCAGAAAAAACTTGGTTTGATATTTGAGGTGATGTTGAATGATTTGGAGATGCATGAATGTGGATGTAAAGTTTTGTTGACAAGTGCTCAGTATCACAGATGAAATGATTTCTAGGAGTCATGATTTGGAGATGCCGGTGTTGGACTGGGGTGTACAAAGTTAAAAATCACACTACACCAGGTTGTAATCCAACAGGTTTAATTGGAAGCACATCAGCTTTCGAGTGACGCTCCTTCATCACGTGGTAGTGGAGAGCTCAATCCTAACACAGAATTTATAGCAAAAATTTACAGTGTGATGTAACTGAAATTATACATTAAAAAATTGATTGTCTGTTAAGCCTTTCATCTGTTAGAATACAATGGTAGTTTCACTTCTTTCATGTGTAAATCACAAAACCTTTTTTTTAAAGTTGCATTCTCGGGTTCGGGCTGAAGAAGGGCTTATGCCCGAAACGTCGATTCTCCTGCTCCTTGGATGCTGCCTGACCTGCTGCGCTTTTCCAGCAACACAT
>NC_057738.1:42824973-42826273 GCF_004010195.1 Chiloscyllium plagiosum
GACCATTGAAGTGTTCCCCAACTGGGAGGGAACCCTCCTGTCTGTTGATTGTTGTGCGGTGCTCATTCATCTGTTGTCGTAGCCTTTGCTCAGTTTCCCCAATGTGGGAGGTGTCCCCACGCGTAATGGTGGTATCTATGTCCACACTCTGACATGTCTTGCAGCGTCTACCGTGACAGGGTTGTATGGAGTTGTCCAGAGAGCCGGGCAGCTTGCTACGAACAACGATCTGTTTGAGGTTTGGCGGTTGTTTAAAGGCAAGTAGTGGAGGTGTGGGGAAGGTCTTGGTGAGATGTTCATCCTCATTGATAATGTGTTGCAGCTCACGAAGAACATGGTGTAATTTTTCAGCTCCTGGGAAATACTGAACAACGAAGGGTACCCCATCAGTTGCAGCACGTGTCTGTATGCATAGGGCTTGTCCATAGGGGATGGCTGTTTTAATATTGTGAGGTGGTGCTGAGGTGTCCGTCCTTGATGGAGACGCATGTGTCCAAGAATGAGACAGATAGTCGAGATTAGTCCTTGGTGGTTTGATGGTGGGATGAAACTTGTTGATGTCACTGTGTAGTTTTATCCAGTTCATCAGTGGGCTCATTGGGATCACTGCTGGCACCTTGAAAGAATTCCCGGAACTGGAACAGTCATCACAGGGATCTGTAGAGGAGCGACCAAAGAAGGTGTCACCTTGGACCCCACCGGAGGGCTGCTGCCCTGGGCTTGACATGTATGCTCAAACCGTCAGGAAGTATATAAATACCAGATTCATCAGCCATAGCCACAAGGTAGAGCAAAACATCACCCGTTCACAGCACAATGCCATCCAGGCTCTCAAAACCAATCACGACATTGTCATCAAACCAGCAGATAAAGGAGGAGCCGTTGTCATTCAGAATAGAACAGATTACTGCAAGGAAGTGTACCGACAACTGAACAATCAGGAACACTACAGGCAACTACCAGCTGATCCGACCAAAGAACACACCTGAGAATTAAACACACTGATCAGAACTTTGGATCTAGTCCTTCAGAGCTCCCTACGCGCCCTCATCACCTGTACTTCTCGTGTGGGCGACTTCTACTGCCTTCCAAAGGTACACAAAGCCACCAGACCGGGACGTCCCATCGTGTCTGGCAATGGGACCCTATTTGAGAATCTCTCTGGCTATGTGGAAGGCATCTTGAAACCTATTGTACAGGGGATCTCCAGCTTCTGTCGTGACACTACGGCTTTCTTACAGAAACTCAGCACCCACGGACCAGTCGAACCGGGAACATTCCTCGTCACAATGGACGTTTC
>NC_057738.1:42828205-42830020 GCF_004010195.1 Chiloscyllium plagiosum
AAAAAAAGGTTTTGTGATTTACACATGAAAGAAGTGAAACTATCACTGTATTCTAACAGATGAAAGGCTTAACAGACAATCAGTTTTTCAATGTATAATTTCAGTTACATCACACTGTAAATTTTTGCTATAAATTCTGTGTTACGATCGAGCCCTCCACTATCACCTGATGAAGGAGCGTTGCTCCGAAAGCTAGTGTGCTTCCAATTAAACCTGTTGGACTATAACCTGGTGTTGTGTGATTTTTAACTTTGATTTCTAGGAGAAAGTGAGTACTGCAGATGCTGGAGATCAGAATCAAGAGTGTGGTGCTGGAAATGCCCTGCAGCTCATGCAGCATCCGAGGAGCAGGAGAATCGACGTGTCGGGCATAAGCCCTAATGAAATGATTTCTGTCAATCTCAGCCAGGTCTGGTGCTACACCAAAGTACACAATTGTAAACTCCGATGGTGACGTATGAATGAACTTTATCAATAGTATATCAGATAAGAAGCATATGGGACTTGCCTGCAAGACACACACACTATGAAGGAAATTTTTTGCTCTCTGGTGATGATATTGGAGGTGGGCAATGCTGGAGGTGGACAAAGTATGACTGTCCTTTGATAGGTAAAATCTTTCCGTGTTTTGTTTCTGGGGAAGGTGTACTGGTGGCCTTGCCATCGCCCAATTAGCTTGGGTTGCCCTACCTTTTTAAAAGAGGCATTATGGATCATTGGAGACAGTGAGGTCTGCAGATGCTGGAGATCAGAGCTGAAAATGTGTTGCTGGAAAAGCGCAGCAGGTCAGGCAGCATCCAAGGAGCAGAAGAATCGATGTTTCGGGCATGAGCCCTTCTTCAGGCCCCACAATAAGATTCCACACATCATATCCATCAAGTGAAACATAAGTCATTGTTGTAGCCTGTGTGTTTTTTTAAACATGAATTGTTTGCAACCAGTAAGTCTATAAAATAAGAAATCCTGGTGCACGAATTACCTAGTTTGCTGAAAATTAAGTTAAATCATCCTCACTTAGATGCAAGAAAGCTCATTGTGAAAGACACTTGAATGGGGGTGGGCGGGGTGCACTGTCCATGACTAAGAATTTTAATTGCAAATATTATTGATGGATGAAGTGAGTGGACAAAGATTTAGCAAATGCAGAACAGTATGGGAAAATGTGAAACAAGACAGAAATTGGTGGAGAAACCCAGTGGGAGTGGCAACATCCATGGAAAGAGAAACTGAAACAAGAGCAGAAATTTCTGGTAAAGATCAACAGGTCTGGCAGCATCTGTGACAAGAAATCAGAGATAATGTTTTGTGTCAGGTGACCTTTCTTCTTGACCCAAAATGTGAACCCTGCTTTCTTTCCACAGATGCTGCCAGATCTGCTGAGCTTTTCCAGTAATTTCTGATTTTATTTCTGATTTACAGCATCCACAGGTCTTTTGGTTTTTATGAGATGTAAACAGGGTTGTCAGTTCGAATCCAGTGACACATCTTCAGAAGTTGGAGGTTTGGATTAGGAGTTGGCTGGCTGGAAGAAGACAGAGGGTAGTAGTTGGTGGCAAAGGTTCATCTTGGAGTGCAGTTACTAGCGGTGTTCCGCAAGGATCTGTTTTGGGACCATTGCTGTTTGTCATTTTTTATAAATAACCTGGAGGAGGGGTTAGAAGGTTGGGTGAGCAAGTTTGCGGATGATACGAAAGTCGGAGGAGTTGTAGACAGTGAGGAAGGATGTGGCAGGTTACAGCGGGATATAGATAAGCTGCAGAACTGAGCAGAAAGGTGGCAAATGGAGTTCAATGTAACTAAGTGTGAGGTGATTCA
>NC_057738.1:42830519-42887301 GCF_004010195.1 Chiloscyllium plagiosum
ATGTTCTATGTTCTAGAACTGATACTGGCGAGGAAAAGGTGGCATTGATGACTGGTGTGGGGTTGGGGGTGAGGGGTGTATTGATAAGTGGAGACGGACCTCAGAAAGAGAGAGAGAGACAGATAGAGACAGAGATAGAGAATGATACTCATGGAGACAAAGGAATAGCCGACGGTAAGCCAGGGAAGGAGAAAAGCTGATAATGGGGTAATGAATAGGTATAAATGGATTGGGCAGTAGTGAAAGCAGTCCATATTATGACCAGGTCTGGGGTGTGGAGGTGGATAAAGGACAGGAAGAAGATATTCAGACACTAAAGTTATTGAACTCAGTATTAAGGTGCAGAGTCCTTGGGGAACGATGAAGCATTCAGGAATTTGAGATCAAGGATTTAGAATATTAAACAACTTCATAGAAGCATTTTTTCTTAATTTTCTTCAAGAATTCTACATAAAGTTTACTTTTACTTTCTTTTCTCCTTATTTATGACTTCTGTCATTAATTAAGGTGCCATGGATATGGCGACTTATTAAACGTTTCACTGTATTTTTTGTAAATACTCATGACAATAAATTGCTAGTCTATTCTGAAATGAGAACATATCTTTCTCAATTCAGTGCTGACTCACCTGCTATGAATATGCAACCTTTTCTGTTTCCATTTCCCATTTCCAGAGGTTGTGATTTTCCTCTTGTGTGTCTATAATTTGGTAAATATACAGGCTGGAGAGTAAGCTTACAATGTAAGATAATTGGCTTATTGGCGTGGCCGCTTTCCTACAGGTGTAATCCATCCCATTAACACAGGAATAGAAACTAAATAGTGACTCTTTCTATCCAATTATAGAAGTGTGTTGGAGGCAATTACTGTATAGTCAGCAGCCTAGACCCCTCTGTGTGAATACAGAAATTTCTCTCAATAAGCAGCAGGTCTCTAAAGAAAACAAGAATTACCAGACTCTAGGGGATATGGATCATTAAATGAGGAGGTACAAGACAAGGAAGAGAGAGGAGGAGACTAACAGTTTGGAATTGGGATCTACCAACGAGGACACCTTTTATCATGAGGCATTGTACTGAAGACTGATTTTCTTTGAAAGTTTTACAGAGTGAAAACTGGCTCACACTATATGTGGATCACATCAGGCAGGCAGCTCCAAGAATTGAATAGTGGGAATAGACCCAAGGTAGTGGAAGGGTTGGACCTGCTTCAGTAGCTTTGACAAAGGAGTAACAATACTGGCTTTGTCTGCTGGGTGGGTTCCTACATGACCAGAGAATATCACAAAATATACCCATTCCCAGATCAGCCACTTCAAAATCTAAACAAGAAGGTGCTGGTGCTGTTGGAAATGTCACTGGAACAGTAGCCCGGAGTCCCAAATCAGTGTTCTGGAAATTGATTCCTGATGAAGGGCTTTTGCCCGAAATATCGATTTTACTGCTCCTCGGATGTTACCTGAACTGCTGTGCTTTTCCAGTACCACTAATCCAGAATCTGGTTTCCAGCGTCTGCAGTCATTGTTTTTACCTTGGAAATTGGTGTGTCTACTAACTGTGTGGTTGCTTATAATTTTTGCCTATGCTGTCTTACATGCTGATACATAGACTTCCAGCTTCAATTGGGGTGGCACGATGGCTCAGTGGTTAGCACTGCAGCCTCACAGCACCAGAGTCCTAGGTTCGATTCCAGCCTCGGGTGACTGTCTGTGTGAAGTTTGCACGTTCTCCCCGTGTCTGCGTGGGTTTCCTCCGGGTGCTCCAGTTTCCTCCCACAGTCCAAAGATGTGCAGGTCAGGTGAATTGGCCATGCTAAATTGTGCATAGTGTTAGGTGCATTAGTCAGAGGGAAATGAGTCTGGGTGGGTAACTCTTCAGAGGGTCAGTGTGGATTTGTTGGGCCGAAAGGCCTGTTTCCACACAGTAGGGAATCTAACCTAATCTAAATAGATGCCATTGTGCATGGACCAAGGCTCCTGAGGAAGAATTGCTGGAGACATTGTTTCAAATCCCCCCGTGGCAGATGGTGGAATGTAAATTCATTGAAAAATTTAAAAATAAAAGTTTGTTTAAAGCTGACCATGTGCTGTTTGTCATAAATATCTATATTGTTACACTGAAGTCCTTTTAAAGAAGGGAATCCCCTGTCATTATCTGATCTGACCTGTATATAACTCTAGACCCACAGCAATGTAGGTTGACTTTTAACAGGATATGGAGGTGCCGGTGTTGGACTGGGGTGGACAAAGTCAGAAGTCACATGACACCAGGTTATAGTCCAACAGATTTGTTTGAAATCACAAGCTTTTGGAGCATTGCCCCTTCGTCAGGTGTAGTGAGAGAGAAGTGCAGAGGTGCAGAATGTATAGACAGAGAGATCAGTGGGTAACAAGATCAAAAGATTACACAAATGGTATGAGTGGCGTGTTAACAGGCTGAATAATAAGACACTGCAGGTGATCAAAAGTGTGAATAAAGTGTGAACAGCTGAATAGCGACTGAAGGGGATGACCTTGGAAAATGGTTACCTGACGATCAGAGGCTGAATATCCTTGACCGCTGAGATGTTCCCAGACTAGGAGGGAACACTCCTGTCTTGTTCAGGTAAGCGTCCGACAAGGCAGCCACCATGATACACAACAACACAGAATCACCGAGCAGAAACTGATAGCCAAGTTCCTTACATATGGAGACGGCCTCAACCATAATCTTGGGTTCATGTCGTGTTACATGTGATCCCACCACACTCTAAAATCTTCCTTACTGTCATGTTTTGTCACCATCACCTTGATAACTTGTCATGATCTCTCTACTTTAATTAATTTGCACAGTTTGGGATTAGTTGTTACTTTGGTTAGACCCTTGGCATGCAACTTTTATACCTATCATGTTATTCCAGCCATTTGCTTTGTCTTCAGCATCACCTTATTTTAATTTTTTTGTAATTATTTCTCTGCCGCAATTAATTGGATGATAGGTCATTCCCTTCACTTCCTATCATCGATCTCTCTGCCTGAAACCTGCACACTTTCCTTCACTTCCCTTGACGAAGGGGCAGCGCTCCAAAAGCTTGTGATTTGAAATAAACCCATTGGACTATAACATTGTGTCGTGTGACTTCTGACCTTGATTTTAACAGGCCTCTGTAATGGCCTAGACAACCACTCAGTTCAACCTCAATTCAAGATGGTCAATAAATAGTGGCCTAGTCACTGAGGCCTGTATTCCAAAGAAAAATCCTCATCTGTGCGATCCAACTTTGAAAACTTTTACATATTAATTCTAAAATAATATCCGCAATTTATGAAAACAGGACTTTTGAATAAAACAGCATTGTTTGGAATGTGGACATTGCAAAGATGAAAAAAGACAAAAGTTCATTCTGCTCCCCTTTACTATCTTGGTAGTTACACTAAACAACAGCAATTAAATTGTTAACCAATTATACCAACTGATCTTTACAATAATGTTTACAAAGAGCTACGTTTCAGTGGGAAAATAGATAAAAGGCATTGCCAGATAACAGATACAATTTTGAAAATGGGTGAGAATTGAGACCACTAGGGATGAATGTACACACGCCTTTAAAGACTTCAGGACAATTTGAGACTGCTCTTTTAAACAAAAAAAAGCATTTAACTTTCTGAATAAAGACAGAGTAGAAAAGCAAGAAGTTTTATAAAACACTGGCAAAGTCTTCAGCTAGAGTAGAGTGTTCAAATCTGAGCACTACACTTTTGGTAAGATGCCAAGGTTTTGAACAAAGTGTAGAAGGGTAGCTGGGGTAAGGGACTCCAGGTGGAGAGATGGCAGACGCTTGGACTGGTCTCTTTAAAGCAGGGAAGGCAAAGAGGAAATTTGGTAGAGGTACTCAGAATCTAAACATTGTTGCTGAACAAAGAGACCTTGGAGTGCAGGTTCATAGCTCCTTGAAAGTGGAGTCACAGGTAGATAGGATAGTGAAGAATGCGTTTGGTATGTTTTCTTTTATTGGTCAGAATATTGAGTACAGGAGTTGGGAGGTCATGTTGCGGCTGTACAGGACATTGGTGAGACCACTGTTGGAATATTGCGTGCAATTCTGGTCTCCTTCCTATTGGAAAGTTGTAAATAAACTTGAAAGGGTTCAGAAAAGATTTACAAGGATGTTGCCAGGGTTGGAGGATTTGAACTATAGGGATAGATTGAATAGGCAAGGGTTGTTTTCCCTGGAGTGTCGGAGGCTGAGAGGTGACCTTATAGAGGTTTATAAAATTATGAGGGACATTGACAGGATTAATAGACAAAGTCTTTTCCCTGGGGTCAGGGAGTCCAGAGCTAGAGGGCATTGTTTAGGGTGAGGGGGAAAGCTATAAATGAGACCAAAGGGGCAACGTTTTCACGCAGAGGGTGGTACATGTATGCAATGAGCTGCCAGAGAAAGTGGTGGAGGCTGGTATAATTGCAACATTTAAAAGGCATCTGGATGGGTATATGAACAGGAAGAGTTTGGAGGGATATGGGCCGGATGCTGGCAGGTGTGACTAGATTGGGTTGGAATATCTGGTCGACATGGACAAGTTGGACTGAAGGGTCTGTTTTTGTGCTGGACATCTCTATGACTCTATGACTCTAATAAGTGGAGAATGGTTGATTTATTTCGTGGGAGGGTTAGTTGGATGGGAACACAGATTTAAGGTGAATGGCAGTAGAATCAGAGATTTGAGAAACCTATTTTACACTAGGCATTATTGACCAGTAAAGTACTATATGAAATCGTAATTGCAAAAAAAATGATTGAGCTAATACCTGGATGGAGAAATAAATATTGGGTGAGAGATAAGAACAGGAGAGTGGGATGATTGGAAAGCTTGACCAAGAGCTAGCACCACTATGCTGTGCACCTTTTCACACTTTATCTTCTAGAAGTCTGTAAGTAGACCGAGCCGAGGTGAGGAAAGTCCCCAGGGTAGGGCAGCTTTGAGAAACCATCAATTCAAATCTACCTATTCCTCCCAAACTTGATCCACTCCTCACAGGCCATGTCTTAAATTACTCTAACACAATATATTATTTTCTGAAATAAATTTAATCTGTTTTTGAATGAATCAATTTTAAACACATTTCATTATTCCTTCAAAGGCATAGAGTCAAAGCGCTATGCAGTATGGAAACAGACCTGTTGGTCCAACTTGTCCATGTCGACCAGATATCAATCAAGACCTATTTGCCAGCACTTGGCCCGTATCTGTCTAAACCCTTCCTATTCATATACCTATCCTGATACTTTTTAAATGTTGTAATTGTACCATCCTCTACCACTTCCTCTGGCAGCTTGTTCCATGCACGCACCACCTTCTGTGTGAAAAAGTTGCCTCTTAGGTCTCTTTTAAGTCTTTCTACTCTCACCCTAAACCTATGCCGTCTAGTTTTGGACTCCCCCACTCCAGGGAAAAGACCTTGCCTATTTGCCATATCCATGCCCCTCATGATTTTATAAATCTCTATAACGTCATTCCTCAACCTCCAACACTTTATTGAGGACTTGTTTAATTTCATATTGCTTTAACTACTCCACGTTCTGTCATTAATTTTTTTTTTAGATGAGCTGTGGATGTAGAACATAATGTTTAAGACTTCTGTTATTGACTGAACTTGCTCTGATGTGTTTCAAATTTGCACTAACAATGACAGTGGCATTGGGTCACAACCACATGTGCCAAGATTCAGGGAGTGTGGAAATCCAGTCTGTGCTTTCGGCCTATTCTTTCTTTCTACCCTTTTAAGAGTTCCTACAGTGGCCAAAGACCTTGGTGACAATACAAGAAATTGGTGAGACCACACCTGGAGTATTGTGTGCAGCTTTGCTCTCTCTACTTAAGGTCGGATAGACCAGCCATAGAACAGAGATGGACCAGGCCCGTACTGGGGATGGCAGGATTGTCCGAATTCAAATAGATTGGTTCAACTGGATCTGTATTCACTAGGATTTAGAAGGATGAGAGGGGATCTGATTGAATTGTATAATGGTTGAACAGGATTGAATAGACTAGACACAAGCAGGTTATTTACCTGGGGAGTCCAGAACCACGGGAAACACTCTCAGGTTCTGGGCTAGTTCAACATAAGTCTGAACTGAGGAATTAGAATCCCTATTGTGTAGAAACAGGCCCTAACAACTCCACACCAACCCTCTGAAGAGTACCCTACCCAGACCCATTCCCCTACATTTACCCCTATCTCATGCACCTAACCTATACATCCCTGAACACTATGGGCAATTTAACATGGCCCATTCATCTAACCTGCACATCTTTCGATTGTGGGAAGCAACCCACACAGACACAGGGAGAACATGCAACCTTCACACAGACAGTCACCTGAGGTTGGAATTGAACCTGGGTCCCTGGTGCTGGGAGGCAGCAGTGCTAACCACAGAGCCATCGTGCCGCCCCCAAATTCTTTTCTTTGAACAGAAGGTGGTCAACCTGTGCATTCCCTACCAAGACCAAGTCTGTGAGTATATTCAAAAATGTGCTAGATCTTGTTTAGGTGATAAAGTTTGAAGGTCTATAGGGAAGAAACAGGGGTATGGAACATTGAGATAGAGGATCAGCCAAGAATTTAGTAAATAGTGGAGTAGGTTTGAAGAGATGAATGGACTGCTTGGTTTCTCTCTTTTCACTAACAATGGTGGAATTACCCAGTCGGTCAATCATCATTAATGAAGTCTTTGCAATGCTCTTCAGATTTAATCTAGTGTTCTGTGGAAGGATCCCAACAGAAACATCAACGTCTTTTCCTGCAGGTATGGACTCAGAAAAGATGCATTGCCTTCCACCATGAGAAAAGTTGGTAACAATCCAAGCCCAAACTGAACCAACAACAGTACATCTTGACTGATATTCATGGTAAACATTTTCTCCCAATCTCTTTCACAGCTCCATTGGCTTCCCCTCAGGACTCTCACGGCCTTTTAAATCCCTGAGAGAGAATGTACTTTGCTCTTGGATTTGCTGTTAATCATTTATTCTAGGACTTGCCACCCCACCCCATTAATTTTGTAATCTAATTATCTCTCAACAGTCAATGAAATCACTTTGAAATTAACTCTATTGTGCAGTCCCTGTAGAAATTAAAGATGAACAAAACAATGACATTTTCCTGATGTATCGAGAAGACAGTTCAATTATTGCTTAAGATTTACAAGAAGAATTATTTCATTTCAGTTTGTCTGATTGGTTTGAAGGTGTGTATTAACAAAGAGCTCCACCTTGTGGGAATATGAAATTATTACGCTAGAAAGATAAGCTGCTGTTTTGAATCGGCGAAAGTGTTTTGCTGCTTACACCATTTTACAGCCAATACCAACCCCGGGCTGTCTTTGAAAATGATTCTCACATCACAGTTTTTGATTGGAGCTGCAGTTTGCCCAACGCAGAGGCTTAGTCTCTCTCACATCTACTCAATGTGTACAGTGAGAAGTTTATACATCGCCAGTTACAGCACTTACTTAGATACAAAGTTTCTAGGCACAACTTGGGCGGCACGGTGGCACAGTGGTCAGCACTGCTGCCTCACAGCGCCAGAGACCCGGGTTCAATTCCCGACTCAGGCGACTGACTGTGTGGAGTTTGCACATTCTCCCCGTGTCTGCGTGGGTTTCCTCTGGGTGCTCCGGTTTCCTCCCACAGTCACAAAGATGTGCGGGTCAGGTGAATTGGCCATGCTAAATTGCCCGTAGTGTTAGGTTAAAGGGATAAATGTAGGGGTATGGGTGGGTTGCGCTTCGGCGGGTCGGTGTGGACTTGTTGGGCCGAAGGGCCTGTTTCCACACTGGAAGTAATCTAATAATCTAATCTAAAAAACTTCTTTAGTTACAAGAGTTTAGACAGTATAGAAGTGAACAAGAAATGCCAGCATCATGCTGTGGGGTCTGTTGTACATTTTCCAGAGACTTGGACTGTATTCTCTTCACATTAACTTTAAGCAAATGGTAGAAATTGAGCAAGTGACACCAATAGGATACCCTGACATATTTAACTTTGACCCAAAAATGTTACTCACAGAGTAACATGCATTAGTAAATGATGACCATAAAAAGTTCTATTTTATGATATTACATGAAGCAATGGTTGTGAAAAGGTTGATGTTGAAGACTGCATGAAGCTCCACCCAATCTGACAATGTGACAGTCTTCAATAAAAAAATGGGGAATCCAGCTGTCGATCCCAAGGGAGGTGGAGGACATTTCATTGCTGATACATAATTGCCTTTGTAATTATTCTAGTTAGCTAATGTAACTTGTACCAATTGCTGTCAGGAATAATTTGCATCTTGTGATTAAAACAAGTGCCTCTTCTTGCTCAGGTTCACTAGTGGATTATCCTTTACCACTTACAACTACATAGGCCTTTGGAGTCAAGATAACAATGAAAATTGGAAATCACACAACACCAAGTTATAGTCCAACAGGTTTAATTGGAAGCACACTTGCTTTCGGAGCAACGCTCCTTCATCAGGTGATTGTGGAGGGCTCGATCATAACAGATCGAGCCCTCCACAATCACCTGATGAAGGAGCGTCGCTCCGAAAGCTAATGCGCTTCCAATTAAACCTGTTGGACTATAAGCTGGTGTTGTGTGATTTTTAACTTTGTACACCCCAGTCCAACACCGGCATCTCCAAATAATGAAAATTGGGGTAGTCATTACCTAGTAGTGCTTGATTATGGTTTTGCGTTTGCTTCCAGCAAGATGTTTTACCTGATGAGGCAGTTCTTAGGTTATTCCTCATAACTTAAGAAACGTGGAAAGGATATTATAGGAATGCAAAAGCTAATAGACATTTATTACCATAAACTATTAGATAATAATATTAAAACCTCCAGATACAGATGTCCCTGCAACAGCCATTCACCAATACCGATCCAAACTAGAGACCCAGACAGACACCCGAAGACCATGGCAAGGACTGAATGACTTTACAGGTTCTACAAAGAGACAGTGCAAGATAGCAGACAATGACACATCCCACCCAGATCATTTCAACGCCTTCTATGCTCACTTTGGGCAGAATTTCGGCGGAGAGGTAACACCTATTACGACAAGTCCTGACGAACCTATCCCAACAGTCACTGCATCAGAGTCAGATCAGTTTTCCTTTGTGTGAATCCAAGGAAAGCAATGGTACCAGACGGAGTACCAGGTCGTGCGCTCAGAGCACGCGCAGATCAACTGACAGAGTCTTCTCAGGCATCCTCAACCTCTCCCTGTACTAGTCCACTGTCCCTGCCTGTTTAAAGAGGGCCAACATCATCCCTGTGCCTAAGAAGGCTCATGCAGCATGTCTCAATGACTACCGCCCAGTGGCTCTAACCTCAGTGGTCATGAAGAGCTTTGAAAAGCTGGTCAAGACATTAACCAAATGCAGCCTCCCCACTACTCTTGACCCACTCCAATTTGCCTATCGGACCAACAGATTCATGTCAGATGCCAGATCACTTGCCCTTCACTCTGCCCTAGTACAGCTTGACACCAAGAACAGCTACGTAAGAATCCTACTCATTGACTACAGTTCAGCCTTCAACACTAATATCCCCTCGAGACTGATTACTAAAGTTAGTGATCTCGGACTAAGCCCCACTCCCTGCAACTGGATCCTTAGTTTTCTCACCCACAGGCCACAATCAGTGAAGATTGAGGACAATGTTTCATCCTCACTTACACTTAACGTGGAGCCCCTGTGCATAATCAGCCCCCTACTGTACTCACTGTAAACCCATGACTGCGTCACCAAATACCAGACTAATGCCATTTACAAGTTCGCTGATCACACCACCATAGTTGGTTGAATCTCAGATGGTGACGAAACAGACTACAGACAGGAGGTGGAAGACATGGAAAAATGATGCACTGAGAACAACCTAGCTCTCAATGCCGGCAAAACCAAGGAACTCATTATTGACTTTTGGCAGGATGTTACTCATGACCCCCTGCACATTAACAGCACAGAGGTTGAAAGAGTGGAGAGTGTCAACTCATGGGAGTGGTCATCTATAACAGGCTTTCTTGGACTCTTCGTGTGGACACACTGGTTACAAAGGCCCAACAATGCCTCTTCTTCCTCAGGCAGCTGAGGAAATTTGGCATGACGGCGAATCCCGTTGCCAACTTTTATAGGTGCGCCATCGAGAGCATTCTGTTTGGATGTATCACTACCTGGTATGGCAACTGTACCATTCAAGATCGGAGACGGTTACAGAGAGTGGTGAACTCAGCCCGGACAATCACAAAGGCCAACCTCCCATCTACAGAATCCATCTACCAGGCCCGCCGTCAAGGAAAGGCCGCCAGCATTCTCAAAGATCCATCCCACACCGGCAATGTCTTTCTACAACCTCTACCATCGGGGAGAAGGTACAGAAGCCTGAACACATGCACCAGCCTGTATCGCAACAGCTTCTACCCTACTGTTGTTAGAATACTGAATGGACTCACAAAATCTTAACATTCGCCTGTACCTGTATTTTTGTTTTTGCTGCTGTTTACCTATTGCTTAGTATTTATGCTACTTAACTCTGTGATCTATCTGTGTTGCTTGCAAGACAAAGTTTTTCACTGTGCCCCGGTACACATGACAATAAATTCAATTCAATTCATTAAATAAGCTACAAGGTTACGAAAGAGTTAGGCTTCCAGTAGAGTGTCATGCTTCAAGATAAGATGAAGTGCGAGATCTTTCTGTCTTCACATACGTGCTATGATACAATCACAATATCATGACCATATCTGTTAAAGGCAACCTGGCAAAATGCCAATGAGATATAACTTGACAAGGCCTGTAAGCATGTGATGAGACTGTAATAGCTTCATGCAAGGTTACTCACAAGCTGTAAATAAGAATATCAGGAACAGAGGGAGCAGGAGTAAAGCAGACAGCCCCTTATGCTTGCACCGCCATTCAAAGTAGTCATGGCTGATCAGGAATCTGAGCTCCAATTCCTCACCCAATCCCATATCCCTGCATTCCCTTACAAATCAAAATAAACTATTGATCTTTGTCTTGAACGATAAAAGGTAAAGGCAGAGAGTTCCAAAGATTTGCAATTCTGAGTATGTAATTTCTCTTCATCTCAACCCTATCCTCTCATCTAAGACTGCACACCTGTGTTATGTAGATTCTCCAACCAAGAGAAGCCACCTTTTAAAATCCAACCTTTCCAAGGTTCTCAAAACTCATAAAGTTCACTGCAATGATCTCTCATTCTTCTGCTTTCCAGAGAGTTTATCCTCATTCTATTACAATTCTCCAAATAACATATACCGTCCATTCTGCAAATCAATCCAATGAAGGTTTGTAGCATGGTAATTTTGTCCTTCCTAAAGTAGTGACTGAATCTTTGCACAGTACATCAGATATGGTCTTACTAAAGTTCTACACATTTACAGCAGGACTGAAATAAGTGAGTGTCAAAAATTGTGGTACTGGAAAAGCACAACAGGTCGGGCAGCATCCAGGAGCAGGAATAATTCCTGATGAAGGGCTTAGGCCCGAAACATTAACTCTCCTGTTCCTCAGATTTGGAGGTGCCGGTGTTGGACTGGGGTGCACAAAGTTAAAAATCACACAACACCAGGTTATAGTCCAACAGGTTTAATTGGAAGCACTAGCTTTCGGAGCGACGCTCCTTCATCACCTCAACCACCTGATGAAGGAGCGGCGCTCCAAAACCTAGTGCTTCCAATTAAACCTGCTGGACTATAACCTAGTATTGTGTGATTTTTAACTCTGCTTCTCGGATACTGCCTGATCTGCTGTGCTTTTCCACTGTCACACTTTTCGATTCTGATCTCCAGCATTTGCAGTCCTCACTTTCTCTGAAATAAATGAGCATTTAATTGGGGAACTGCATACTCTCGCTGCTCTATATGTTTCACTACCTTTCAGGACTTACAGCCAATTAAGTTTTATTGTAAAGATTTATTTTAGCTAGTAGTTATAGTTGAAAAAAAAAATCCAAATACAACACTGCCCAATGAAAACACGGGAATGTACAAGGTAACATGTTTAGAACATTAAAGTAAATTAATTTGATGTCAATATTTTATTAGGTAGGCGATGCAGTATTTATATGTTCAACCGATTGTAAACATTCACTTATAGTTTGAGGCAGATGCAGAATTGAATAATTTAGTCCGTATAGTCAGCATAGACTGAAGTTACACATCGGGACCCTGCAGAATCCCTCACTGCAGCTGAAACCATGGGAATTACTCAGGAAATTGATACTGCCCCATAACTTGAGGCCTTGCTAAGTGACCTGGCGCCTTCACCCTCCTTATCTTGCTGACAACTGCACCCCCACCTACACCCTCCTGGCACAATGAGTGCACATTTGACCTTATACAGGAGCTACCAGATTGAGTATCTAGTTCTGTTGTTGGACATTTAAAATCACAGAACACAACAACTAGTGCCATAATAAAACAAAGAACAGCAGAGATCTGACATAAACACAGAAATTGCTGGAGAAACTCAGCAAGCACTATCTGTGAGAAGAAAGCAGAGGTAACATTTTGAGTCTAAAATATTAAAAGGGGAGTTGGGGCGGGAGTGACAAAGTCAGTGGATTAGTAAAAATCGAAAGAACTGCGAATGCTGTAAATCAGAGACACAAACAGACATTTTTGGAACCGCTCAGTAGGTTTGGCAGTACCTGGGGAGAGAAATCAGAGTTAACGTTTCAGGTCGAGTGAGCATTCCTCAGAACTGATGGTAATCGGTAGTTGGTAACTAATAGTAACCATCAGTTCTGAGGGAGGCTCACTCGACCCAAAACATTAACTCTGATTTCTCTCCACAGGTACTGCCAGATATGCTGAGCTTTTCCAGCAATTTCTGTTTTTTGTCAGTGGGTTGGTAATCTGGAGTTCCAGTCCTTCTGCAGGTTTTGGGACATGAGCTCAAATGGCGAAATGTAGTTGCAAAAATGACTTGCGATTAAAAGCTATTCTAACAGCACCTATGTTGATTCTTGTAAAAACCCATCTGGTTCACTAATATTCATCAGGGAAGAAAATCTGCCATCCTTACCTAGCCTGGCCTACATGTGACACCAGATCCACAGTAATGTGGTTGATACTTGCTGCTTTCTGCAGCGATCCTAGCAATCCCTCAATGGGCAATTGGGAATGGGGGTTAAATGCTGGCCCAACCAGAGACATCCGCATCCCATGAATATATGATAACCTAAATGGGACTTGATTTTGATGTGACCTCTGGGTTTGAGGATTGCTGGACAGGTTCACAACAGATGGTCCCTGTCCAGGAATCTTCAGCACAGAAAAAGACAACTGAAGGTAGGTGGATAATTTTTAATCTGATCTAAGTCATAAATAGATCTGATCAAAGAATGGTTTGTTTGAGTCAAATGTCACAGAATCTTTAAAGTTCTTTTTAACATATTTATTGTTTCCTGGCATGCAGGACATCATTGGCTGTTTGTTGACCATCTCCAATTGCCCTTTGACAAGGGAGTGGTGAGCCACCTTCTTCAACCACTACAATGGATGTGGTGGAAGTCCACCTGTGGAATAAGGGAAGCTCAGTATTTCTTATATGTTAGTTCCCAGTGACCACAACTTCTCAAAGCATTGTAGTTCAAACTTGAAAACATTTAATGATTTATCTTGGAGTTAGTATCTTGGCATAAAACATGAAGGAAATAGATGGTGCAAACAAACTTCCCAAAAGAATTTGAAGTTACAACCATAAACTAATGTAAAACAGCTGTATTTGCCTTCTCCCATTGTGTTCAAATATATTGCGGAGACCACACCTAGCACATGGTGTGCAGTTCTGGTCTCCTGAGTTGAGGAAGGATGTTTTAGAAGTATAACAATAGTTTACCAGATTGATTCCTAAGATGGAGGAGAAAGTGAGGTCTGCAGATGCTGGAGATTAGAGCTGGAAATGTGTTGCTGGAAAAGCGCAGCAGGTCAGGCAGCATCCAGGGAACAGGAGAATCGACATTTCGGGCATAAGCCCTTCTTCAGGAATGAGCCCTCATTCCTGAAGAAGGGCTTATGCCCGAAACGTCGATTCTCCTGTTCCCTGGATGCTGCCTGACCTGCTGCGCTTTTCCAGCAACACATTTCCAGCTGATTCCTAAGATGCCAGGACTGATATACAAGGAAAACTTGAACCGGTGGAGCTCAAAAGAATGAAAAGGGATATCACGGAGTTGCAAACATTTGTAAAGGACTAGACAGGATAGGTGCAGAAAATTTGATCCCAATAACCAGGAAGTCCAGAACTAGGGGGCACAGTCTAAGGATGTGTGTTAAACTATTTGGGACGGAGTAAAGGACAAATTTCTTCACCCAGAGAATCACGAGTCTATGGAATTCTCTGATACAGAAAGTTGTTGAGGCCAAAATATTGTATGATTCAAGAAGGATTTGGATATAGCAAATGGGACTAAAGAGAGCAAAACATAAAGAGGAAAAGCAGGAACAGGCTATTGAGTTGAATAATCAGCCATGATCATAATGAATTGCAGAGCAGGCTCTTATTTTCTATGTTTCTATCCAAAGAGTTGTTTTCAGTAAACAAGTGTCGGTGTCACTCTGCAACAATCAGCAAGCCTTGTCCCATAACCAGACAGTCCTACATTGTTTGAGCCCCATTGTGCATCTCTCAGCTAGGCTTCCTCCTGTCACAGCAGTAGAGATCTCTTCCACAAGTAAGTGGAACACAAGTAACAAGAGAAAAGAACAGTAGGTTTGATCCATCTGACCCTCTATTAGAGAGCTAGTGTTTAGAAGTGAATGGGTAAGTCACACTCTTTCCTGAAAGACTTTGATTGGTGTTTGGCCAATCTCACTTAGTGATACCTTTATTTAAATTGCTGGTTATTGAACAGACCTGTGGGGTTAGAGTTAGATTTGTTGGTTTGTGATTAAACTTCTTGGTTTGGAGTTAGACATGCTGATTGCACATTAGACATGTTAATTCTGATGAGACCTATTAGTTTATAATTAGACTTGCAGGTTAAACTTGTTGGTTTATAGTTAGACAAGCAGATTACAAATTAGATCTGTTAATTACAATTAGACTTGTTGGTTTATAATTCTTGTTGTTGGAATTATACAGACCATACAGATTAAATATTACACATGTCAATTATGATGAGGCTTGCTGGTTTATAATTGGATTTGCTGGTTAAACTTGTTGGTTTATAGTCAGATCCCCGACAGAAGAGGATAGTTTTTTATATATACACGGTACCAGGCAGGAATACTGAATGTTTTGAAAATTGAAGAGAATTTTGAAGCTAAACACAGCAACGTCATTCATTATCCAATGAAACGTACAGTACATTGACTGGTTATTCTGGTTAGCACCATGATAGCACAAACTGCCGTTCTCAGTTATGGGATCATTCACAAATACAGGCCACAAAACCTACAATATTCCAGCTAAAGAGTTCAGCAATGTTTCTGTCTGAATAATGAGTGAAGGCTAATTAGATTTTGCTTCAAATTGATTCTACCCTCTTTGCTGATTGCACAAAACTGACAGTTAGAATTTAGATTTATAAAAGCTGCATATTTTAAAACAACTTTTCCATTTTGCTTTATAGAATGCTAGATAGGTGTCACTGATACTGGACAATTACTTGAATTGTTCTTCCGAACATCCACTAAAGCACATTTTAATACAGGCATCAGCTTCCTTGTTCACTGTCAGCTTTCAGCTCATTGAAAGGTTTGCGGGAGCTCATAAAACTCCCCTGTTGTGTAGATTAACCACCTTATGAACTGCTGTTGGACAGTTATAGCCATCTCCTGCACACTCTTAATCAGACTGCAAATTCTTCAACTACTTCACGCTGACCTTCAAGACAGAAGCATAAAATCATGGAAACAAGAAGAATCCATTGCTTCTAAATTAATTAATGGTGTCATTGATATAACCCTGCAGGAAAAATGTTGCACAAACAGTAAACTTATCAAATTATAATTGGAATAAAGACTCTAAATCTCTGAAGAGATTTCCTCTGGTTTCCTGTACAGAGAGTTATAGAGGCCCCGCCAGAGTGCTTTTACTTATTCTTCAGTGAGATGTGGGCATTGCTGGCTGGGCCAGCATTAAGTTGGTGATGTGTTGCCTTCTTTAACAGTGTTGTCAGTAGACCATAATAGTTAGTGAGGGAGATACAGTATTTTGACCCTGAGACACTGAAAGAAATGCTTGTTGGTCCGATTACAAAAGAACTTGACCAAACAAAACAAAGAAATGCTTGCATTTGTGTAGCACCTTCCACAACTTTGCAACATCCCAAAAGCACTTTACAGGGAATGAAATATTGAAACAGTGTAAGCACTGTGGAAATGTAGGACACAATGGTTTTGATGGGCTGAATAGCCTAATGTTTGCTGCTATGTCCTATGGTCTTAACAAGGTAGCCAACATGTACATAGCAAGATCCCACAAACAGCAATGTTGGCTGAGAGACAAACATTGGTCAGGACATTGGAAATAACACCTTTCCTATTCTTCAATATAGTGACAGGGAATCTTTTTACATGAACCTGAGATGGCAGCCAGGAACTCATTTTGACATTTCATCCAACAAAAAGCCCCTCTGACTCAGCTGCATTCCCTTAGTGCTGCTCTGGAGAGTAGGCCCAGATTTATCCTGCTCACCGGCATCATTTTGACAATGTCTGAACCAATGAGAATTCCACAGGGTGATGGTGTTTAGTGGATGTGGGTGAGACAGGAAACTGCCTGGCCCAGGGGTGTTGGCTCTGTGTCATAGGAAAGGTCAGCACTGAGGAGAAAGAGCCAGTTGTTTTGCTAAATTCAGATTATGGAGGCTGAGGAGAGAAGCTGAGGCTCCTGAAAACTTTATTGTTTGTACACGTTTTTTTTCAAATTTTCAGATCACCTGTCACCTGGGGCAGCAACACTTGTAGGTGCCAGGACCAGCCAGAGGTAGGGTCTGCTAATGTTGGCACTGATGGAAAACATGATTCTTGATCACGTATCTCCTACAACCTTGCAGAGATTCCAGACACGGTAGATCGCACAATGCAGATCCCTCTACCCAAATGATTCCCTCAAAATTTCACCAAGAACTCCTGGCTTTGGGGGTGAGGGTTTATTGGATGTGAAGTTGGATGACAGTATAAACCCATCCAGAGATTGATGCCCTGCTTACCCAGTCTTCCTCTCACTGTCCCCAAACATACCCAGTGCAAAGCATCAACAGCTGAAACAATACATGTCAGTAGAGCCTAGTCTTCAATTGTTGTGTCCTTGTTAATTAACAAGAGGGGCACAATCCTAACGGGAGGAGTTGGGGCAGGAGCAAAGAGTCTTGGGCACATAGTGTGCATAGATCATTGAAGGTGGCAGGACAAGTGGAGAGAGCAGTGAATGAAACCTACAGATCTTTTCAGTTGGACAGAGAGTCCAAGATGATGTTAAACTTGAAGAAGATGCTTACGAGACTTCAGTTGAAGCTTCAGTTCCATTAAGCCATGGATGGAAGATCAGATGGAGTCAAAGTCAGAGTTCCTGTCCAGGTTGTATCAGAGAGGTTGTGACAGGAAACAAACAGGTGTAGGCCATTTAGCCATCTGAGCTTGCTCTGCCTTCAATATGATTGTGGCTGATCATCCAACTTCATACCCTGTTCTGAGGAAGGGTCTCTCAACCTAAAATGTTAACTCTGATTTCTTTCCATAGCAATTTCCATTTTTGTATGTGATTTACAGTTCTTGTGGTTTTGTACCCCGTTCTCACAACCCCCCACATTCTTTGGTCCCTTTAGCCCTGAGTACCAGACCTTTAGCCCTCTTGAAAATATTCAACCCTTTTTTGGAGTCAACTGATTTCTGTGTTAGTGAATTCCATTAATTCACTACTCACTGGCTGAAAATATTTCTCCTTATCTCAATCCCAAATGATCCCAAGACGGTAACCCCGGTTCTGAAATCACCAGACTTTGGGAACATCTTTCCTGAATTTACTCTGTCTAGGCCTATGTGAACTTGGTAGGTTTCTATTAAATCCTCCCTTATTCTTCTAAATTCTAGTAAATATTGTTGTAACTAATGACCAGTCCTACTATCCCAGACATCAAACTAGTAAACCTTCCTTCAACTTCCACGATAGCAAGAACATCCTTCCCCAGATAAGGAGAGTAAAGCTGCACACAATATTTCTAGGTGTAGTCTCACTACCTTCGCTATTAGCACGTCAAATAACCAAAGCAGATGCTTAGGTTGAGGACAATGATTGATACTTATATAAAACAATAAAACAACCAAAATACATGACAGGAGGATAAGCAAAACAATGGACACTGTGCCACAGAAGTCACATGACTGGATGAGGTTGGTTAAGGAGGAAAAAGAGTTAAAGATTTGAAAGTGAAATCTTTACTTCCCACTTGAAGAAAAGTACTTTTGTCACAATCCCCAGAAAATAGAAAGTAAATATTCTCCAAGCAGGGATTTATTTTTGTTTTCTCTTTATTCGAGAATATCTGTCCTCGCTTCCCTGTAAATTGCCAATAAGATAATGTGACATTGAAATTTCCTCTGGTGTATTTCTGCCCTGGGGAAGTGATAGTAATCAGTAGTGGGAGGTCTGGCTTAGTGCATCCTCTTGGGAACACTGTGACGAATCACAGTGCTCAGATTCACAGTCCTTAATAACAACCTCAACCCGTTAATATAGTACAGACGAATTGAGATTTTCTTACTACAGCATCAGTCAGTCAGTCAGAGATTTGTGTCTGTGTGTGTGTGTGTGTAAAACTTGAGTCTTCAGAGCAAGAAAAGGCCATTTGGCCCTTCAATCCTGCTAAACATTCACTGACATCATGGTTGATCTGATGGTGAGCTCAACCCCAATTTCCCATCTTTTCCTTGACTCCCTTGTCTACTAACAATCAATGTCACAGCTGACACTTCCTTTGAGGCAAAATAATTAATTCCAGAGGATAAAGGGGCAGTGAGAGCTGAGATGTGTTTCTATTGAGTTTGTGCAGTCTGGCCTCTTCATGTCATATATCATTTTACAAAGCTGTTGTGGTTTTGTTAGCCGAGCTGGGAATTTGTGTTGCAGATGTTTCGTTCCCTGTCTAGGCGATATCCTCAGTGCTTGGGAGCCTCCTGTGAAGCGCTTCTGTGATCTTTCCTCCGGCATTTGTAGTGGTTTGAATCTGCCGCTTCCGGTTGTCAGTTCCAGCTGTCCATTGCAGTGGCCGGTATATTGGGTCCAGGTCGATGTGCTTGTTGATTGAATCAGTGGATGAGTGCCTGCCTCTAGGAATTTCCTGGCTGTTCTCTGTTTGGCTTGTCCTATAATAGTAGTGTTGTCCCAGTCAAATTCATGTTGCTCGTCATCTGCGTGTGTGGCTACTAAGGATAGCTGGTCATGTCGTTTCGTGGCTAGTTGGTGTTCATGGATGCAGATCGTTAGCTGTCTTCCTGTTTGTCCTATGTAGTGTTTTGTGCAGTCCTTGCATGGGATTTTGTACACTACATTGGTTTTGCTCATGCTGGGTCCTTCGTTTTGGTGAGTTGTTGTCTGAGAGTGGCTGTTGGTTTGTGTGCTGTTATGAGTCCTAGTGGTCGCAGTAGTCTGGCTGTCAGTTCGGAAATGCTCTTGATGTATGGTAGTGTGGCTAGTCCTTTGGGCTGTGGCATGTCCTCGTTCTGTTGTCTTTCCCTTAGACATCTGTTGATGAAATTGCGCGGGTATCCGTTTTTGGCGAATACATTGTAGAGGTGTTCTTCTTCCTCTTTTTGCAGTTCTGATGTACTGCAGTGTGTTGTGGCCCTTTTGAGTAGTGTCTTGATGCAACTTCTTTAGTGTGTTGGGGTGGTTGCTTTCGTAGTTTAGGACTTGGTCTGTGTGAGTGCCTTTCCTGTATACCTTTGTGGTGATTTCTCCGTTCGGTGTTCTCTGTACTATCACGTCTAGGAATGGGAGTTGGTTGTCCTTTTCTTCCTCTCTAGTGAATCGGATTCCTGTGAGTGTGGCGTTGATGATCCAGTGTGTGTTCTCTAATTCTGTGTTTTTAATGATTACAAAGGTGTCATCCACATATCTGACCCAGAGTTTGGGTTGAATCAAGAGCATCAAGAGCATTTCCGAACTGACAGCCAGACTACTGTGACCACTAGGACTCATAACAGCACACAAACCAACAAGACAACAACGACAACAACTCACCAGGACAAAGGACCCGATACCCAGCATGAGCAAAACTAATGTAGTGTACAAAATCCCATGCAAGGACTGCACAAAACACTACATAGGACAAACAGGAAGACAGCTAACGATCTGCATCCATGAACACCAACTAGCCACGAAACGACATGACCAGCTATCCTTAGTAGCCACACACGCAGATGACGAGCAACATGAATTTGACTGGGACAACACTACTATTATAGGACAAGCCAAACAGAGAACAGCCAGGAAATTCCTAGAGGCAGGCACTCATCCACTGATTCAATCAACAAGCACATCGACCTGGACCCAATATACCGACCACTGCAATGGACAGTGGAACTGACAACCAGAAGTGGCAGGTACAAACCACTATAAATGCCGGAGGAAACACCATAGAAGTGCTTCACAGGAGGCTCCCAAGCACTGAGGATGTCACCTAGACAGGGGACGAAACTCTGCAACACAAATCTCCAGCTCGGCGAACAGAACCACAACAACGAGCACCCGAGCTACAAATCTTTTCACAAATTTTACAAAGCATTTGTGTCCCTAGATTACCCTTTTGTGTATAATATGTCACTTCCCTGCCAACCTCAATAGGTTGCCTCATTAAAACTATTGAATAATGTCTCTTAGAAAATAAACACATGGTTATCTTTTCATCTTACTGATCGAATAAATGCAAAGCAAATTTGCTTTGCCTGTCTTTTCAACAACTGTTTTTTTAAAAGCTTGCCAATTTGGTTCACATACAGTCTTTGTCATAGAGTCATGAAGTCATAGAGATGTACAGCACAGAAACAGTTCGGTTCAACTCGTCTCTGCCGACCAGATATCCTAAACTAACCCAATCCCTTTTGCCAGCACTTGGTCTATATCCCTCTAAACCCTTCCTATTCATATATCCATCCAGGTAACTCTTAAATGTTGTAATTGTACCAGCCTCCACCATGTGATCTGGGACCTCATTCCCCATACATGCACCACCCGCTGTGTGAAAAAGTTGGCCCTGAGGTAATCAAGGGACAGATCTCAATAAAACATATAATCAAAAAATAATCCACTCTACTCACTATTGTAGATTTACAACAATGTAACGTTTAAAATCTATGCACTTAGCTACACTTAGTACAAGACTGAATGGTACTTGAGGTTACAACATTTTACACCCTTCATATGAGGAAGAATTTTCTCATCTGTATCATAACTTCACTTTTTTCTGGTTCAAAACTGCTTCTGCCCCCACAGTTTAAAGTAAAATTTATTGTTTGAGATTTGCCAACCTCAGAAATCTTGCCTAGCTCAGAATAATTATGTCACAATTACTTCCTGTAAAGAACTTTTAATATTTCCTCTTCCCCAATGTTTTCTGTAGCAGATTCTGAGGTATGGTAGAGTTGGGGTAAGGGGATAAAAGGGGCATGAACTGACTGCAGTGAGCCTAAATAGCCTTGAATAGATGGACCTAGAGATGTCTCTCTTTATGCATGATCCCAGAGATAGTGGGCACTATTTCATTTAGGGGCTGCATTTTCAGGACAGAGAAGAAGTTTTTTTGAAGATGGTGTGACTTTAGAACATTCTGCTACAGAATGCAGTGTAAGGAGAATCATTACATTTTTTAGTGTCAAAAGTAGATAGATTTTTATTAGGCAGGGAATTGAAGTGTATCAGGGAAGGTGGGAATGTGATATTTAAATCACTAACAGACCAGCCAAGATCTCATTGAATGGCAGAGCAGACTTCAAGGCTAAATAGTGTACTTCTGCTTCTATTTCAAATGTTTCTATTGCAATTTGTGTGATATATGTAAGTTTCATCATTCATTTTGGATTTTTGAATTCAGTCTGTCTACATATGAAGGAACTTAATGATTAACTTGTAAGTATTGTTGTAGCCATGGTGATGTCTTTGGAGAAGCAGTCCAAGAGAGGGAATTCATGTAGAGGTGAACAAGAACTCATTTACTTTGGAAGATATTATGTGTGAACAAAGTCAGCAGTACTCCATTTGGCTTTCAGGCAAATGAGTCTAATATTTTTTGGGAGGATGGTTCTTAGGATAACACCCATACCTTGTAAATGAAAAAAGCTTTCAGCCTGGGCAGCTTTGTAGATGTCTGGGCTAAAGTTGTATCTGTCAAACAGTGACAATTCTCCCCACACCCTGTGATATTTTGGAAGAGCCTACTCCTGAGAGCAGAGAGTGTTGACTGCCCTTGGATCATCTTCTCCAAACTGAGCAGTTTTAGTCCCACTCATAACTTGAAGGAGCACACAAATCATTGGATGGTCCCATCACAAGTTTAACACAAGAAACAGACAGAATCACAACCTCAACTCTGTCGAGGGAAAGTGAAGAGGTTCATCTGCATTTTATTAAATAAAAGAAGAATATTTCACCTACTTCAGGAATAAATCTTTTCGTAATTTGTTTTTTTTATATTGCAAACACAGTAAAGAATCAGGAAATCTATAAATTATGCAGTGTAAATAGCAGATCTGACTTCTCTTATTGCAGTGAACTGTACTTGTACTAGTTAATCTTACTTGGTATTACATTCTTCATGAATAATGCAAGTAAGGCTTTTTTGTCACCTGCTACCACTGGATCAGGAGTTTGAAGTGTTTATTCCATCTATACTCAATCGACTTTCATGGACTTTCCTTAGTAGGACTGAACGGACAAGTGACTAGCTTTAGACAAACTCAATGTAGACAATTAGGTAAAAACAATGACTGCAGATGCTGGAAACCAGATTCTGGATTAGTGGTGCTGGAAGAGCACAGCAGTTCAGGCAGCATCCGAGGAGCCTGAACTGCTGTGCTCTTCCAGCACCACTAATCCAGAATCAATGTAGACAATTGACAACTCACTGACATGTACAGGAAATAAAGATGGGCATGGATTTAAAAGGATTGGTGGAAAGGTTAGAGGGCCATGGAGGAATGATCTCTTCATCCAAAGGGAGGAAGGGAGGAGCCTGGAATTCACTGCCTGAAAGGGCAGGAAGAGTAACCCTCGACTCATTCATACATTGTCTGGAAATGCATCTCCAGTATCCTAATCCATAGGGTGATAGATTGAATGCTGGAAAATGGGAATAGGTTGTTTTAGTAAGTGTAGACACAGCATTCCTTCTGTGCTAAAAAACATTCTGTGTTTCTACTCCCTGAGTTTTGAATAGTTTGCAAAAATGGTTGCAGGAATGAGGAACTTCAGTTCTGAGGATTGATTGAACAAGTTGGGGCTTGTAGAGAAAAAGGCTGAGAGGAGATCTGATAATGGTTCTCAAGATCATGAATGGGATGAATAGAGTTGATAGCGAAGAAGTTGTTCCCACTCCTTAAAGGAATAAGAACAAGCCGACATAGATTTAAAGTGATCTGCAGGAAAGGCAAGAGTAAAATGAGGAAATCATTTTCACACATTGAGTAATTTGGGAATGAAATGTATTGCCTGCACAGGTTCAGTTAATTGAGCATTCAAGAGAGCATTGGGTGATTATTTAAGCAAAATAAAATCTGCAGGTTATGGGGATAAACCAGGAGATTAGGACTTGATAATGATGCCCACTTGAAGAACCGGCGCAGACATGATGCACTGAATAGCCTCCTGCAGTGTAACACTATCTATAATTCTGTGGTTTCTTAAATGAGGCTGGCATCATCACAGATAACAAACAGCATCAGAGAAATCTAAACTGCACAGCAAGATCTTGAGAATATGAAGTTCAAGACTCAGCAAAAATTGAAGGAAACTTGAGAACCAAGTTTCCCTCACCATGGAAAATATTCCTTTTATATATACTGGAAAGGACCACAATGACAGGAGCTGTTTTTGTACAGAATGCAATAGCAGAGCTGATAAATATTGAAACACTGTTGGGGACTACCTGAGTTGAAATAAATACAAAAGTTTCTGGAGAAACTCAGCAGGTCTGGCAGCAGCTTTGGAAAGAGAAACTAGTGTAATGTTTTGTGTCCAGTGACCCTTCTACTGAACATGAAGTCACTGCCACCTTCCAATTAGAACGTTGGATAGCCCAATCACTCATTCCTCCAATTATTACACGAGGACTGTCCTATTTACAAAAAAGATGGATCCCTTGAAGTGTTCATAAGATTGATTCTCTGCGATTGCATTTCAGATAAGGAGTATAATCCCAATGCACACTGGAAAAAGTAAAGGTACAGCGACAATGAATTATAATTTTTATTGATTTTAACTGTTGAAAAGGTATGCATCAAAATCTATAATATTCGGGTGGGGAAGGCTCATCATGTTGGGACTAGATTAATTTAGGACAGCTGGTCGGCATGGACAAGTTGGGCCGAAGGGTCTCTGTCTGTGTTGTACATCTCTATATTGTATCATTGACTCAGAAAATCACCCTTTATATTTCACATGTAATCTCTTATTTTCTTAAATAGATTCCTATCTTCACCTATAGTCTTCTCTGCTTGACATTCCATTTTTCTGTCTTCCCAGGCAATCCGATAATCGCCAAACATTAGTATAGGAAAATGCTTAGGGAGCTGGGAGAGGAAATTTTCCAAGTTAAGGTTCATACTTGCCATGTGGAGAAGACAAAATTCATTTTATTCACTTGTCTTTGATCCTTGATCCATGAATCTGTGTTTCAGATCCTTGACAAACTTAACATTTAGAAAATCCTAATTTAATTCAACCTTAAAGCTAACTGCATTGTCACTCTCACAGGTTGGAAAGGATGTTACATCTCTCAATATCAAACTAGCATCAGAGGAAGATTAGAGGCCATTCAGCCCCTCAGTCCCTGTTTGCCATTCCATGACAATTGGTGGATCTCTATTTTAACTCCAACAACCCTATTGTGGATCCACATCCCTGAACATTCTTGTCCAAAGCACATCCATCAACCTTTAAAATGATGAATGGAGCCAGTATCTGTCATTTTGCACAAGGTTGTGTTTGATGACTTGTCTCCTAAAAGACTCTGCAGCTTCAGGTTAGATCTCCTAATCCTAGACTGCCCCATTAGTGACACAACAATTTAACAAATTCCTTTCAAGCATCAAAAAAATCCTCAATCAAATTATTCCACAACTTTCCATGCTCCAGCAAATACAACAGCAGTGTATACCATCTCAGTCAGTCTTCAGAACTCCTTGCCACTGAGAGCTGTGGGGGCAGAGTCCTCATGTGTAATTAAAGCTGACATTCTTGATCACGCTGGGAATCAAAGGTTATTGGGAATCGAAGGGTTGGAAAGTGGATGTGAGGAACATCAGCTCAACCATGATCCTATAAAATGGCAGAACAGGCTTGAGGGGCCGAATGGCCTGTTCCTGCTATCCCTATTTCTTATGGTCTTGCAATTTATCACCTAACCCTTGAAAATGTGACAAGCATCTGTGAATGACTGGATTAGAAAGACAGCACAGAAACATGAAACCAGCATTGAGTACAACTTAATTCTTTGCAAATCCATAAACTTTTGGATAACTTTTCATTCTGTACAATGACGATAGGAACAGCACACAACTGAGTGACAGCAAAGTAATTGAACTATATTTCCACCAGTATGCAGTCCATAAATAATTTTTCATACAACAAGCAGTGTTGTCTTACCTCATTATTCCATATTCAATCGGATTCGATTAAGAAGCTTATTTTACTGAGAGTTGCCTTGCTCCTGCTGAGCTTAATGCTCTCATTCAGGGCCTTAAGTTTGTGTTTTCAGTCATAATCACCAGCAAATCGAATCTTTTGGCAGACTTCAGCATATTTACATAATGGGATTTTGTAATAATTATTAGAACTGGCCAATCTCCAGCCTTATACCGAAGAGGAAAAGAGGACAGGAATGAAGGATATATTAGCACCTAAAGTAAATCATTATTGGACTTAATTTAAACTTTTTTGTTGAAGTGTCCAATCGAATAAATGATAATCCATAGACTCAGAAGATTGACTGCAGCAGGAGGATTCTGAAATTGTTGGGATGGGGTACAATTATCAAAGAATAAGCTCCGTCAGAATTTGGGAGAGTGGTGACATATTTTCTGATGAACAAAATAGCAACACAACAATAAAACCATATTACTTTTAATAGGGTTTTTTTTTTAAAACAATTGCATATCTCTGTTTCAAGCTCAATGTTTTGTCTTGTTTAATTGTCAAACAAAACTAAATTGTGTCCCAATTCAAGAAAGCTCCAGTTATCTCTGCTCAAATGACTCCATTTCTAATGGTATCCCAGTTTCTCCAGAAAGGAAAAATGCCATAAAACGAAGCAACATGCCAGTTCAGAATTATTTTGGAGCATGGATCATTGATTAATACCAATGGATAAATATTTAAACTGAGAAGTGAAAAAATAAACTTCTAATGGATTAAATTGTTTCAGAAGATTGAACATCAGTATCAGATCTCCACTTCAAACTTTGCAAGATGCCTAACTATTGTATTAGAATAATTTTCCTGCATGCATCCATATCTATGCATTATAAGTTTATTTCATTGTTGTATTTTTTAACAAAATGGCTTAAGCAAATTTGAATTACATTTGTATTTCAAGCACATACTTTTCATTTCAGTTGTCTGTTGTTTACTTAGTGTCATCAAAGAAAATGAAACAGGAGTGAAACACTGGAGGGCATAGGTTTAAGGTGAGAAGAGAAAGATTAAAAAGGGAACTAAGGGCAACCTTTTTCACACAGAGGGTGATGTGTGTATGGAATGAGCTGCCAGAGGAAGTGATGGAGGCTGGTACAATGACAACATTGAAAAGGCATCTGGATGTGTATATGAATAGGAAGGGTTTAGAGGGATATGGGCCAAATGCTGGCAAATTGGACTAGATTTATTTAGGATATCTGGTCGGCATGGCTAAGTTGGACTGAAGAGCCTGTTTCTGTGCTGTACATTTCTATGACTTTATGACTCTGAGTGGACCTCTCTTTTTTAACAATTGACATGATGTTTTGTGAAATTGGCTGGGCCAACATTTATTGTACAATTCTAATTAACATTAGAAGGTGTTGGTGAGATGCCATGTTAAACTGCTACAGTTTATTTACTGTGGAAGCAGAGAGGAACTTGGAGGTGGCAGTGTTCTCTTGTGCCTGTTGCTCTTATCTTTCTTTGTGGTAAAGGTCATGGTAATAGAGATGCTGTCTAAGCAGAGTTGGTGAATTGTTATTGTGCATCTTATAGATGGGATACACTTATTACTACGCATTGGTGGTGGAGGGAGTGAGGATGTGGTGCTGATCAAGTGGGCTGCTTTGTCCTGGATGATGTCAAACTTCTTGAGAGTGTTGTTGGAGCTGCGTCCATCCAGGCAAGAGGGGAGTATTCTGTTACACTCCTGACTTGTGTCTTATAGGTAATGAACAGGCTTTGGGGAGTGAATTATTACAGGATTCCCGATTGCTGATTTGTACTGGTAGTGACAGTATGCATATGGCCAGTCCAGTTCAGTTTAATGGCTAATGGTCATCCCCAGGATGTAGATAATGGGGGATTCGGTGATGGTGATGCCATTGATTATGAGGGTTAGATTGTTTGATTCTTTCCTATTAGAAATGGCCATTGCCTGACATGTCTGTGGCCTGAATGTCTTTCTTACCACTGAGAGATGAAGCCTGATTATTGTCCAAATCCTGCTGCATGTTGAAAGGGATATTATTCATATCTGAGGGAAACTGAGCACTACATAATCATCAGAGAATATCTCTACTTCTTATGTTATGAGATGTGTTATCATTGATGGAACAGCTAAAGATTGTTGGATCCTGAATATGACCTGAGCAGGACACTACAGGGACACTACAAGTCCATTTCACTTTACATTTTGCTGGTGAATTCCAAAGATTCACAACCGTCTGACTGAAAGGGATTCTCTTTAACTTAGTCCTGAATATTCGTATCCAAAAATGACTGTGTCTCTCCAGGCCAGGGCACATAACCACGACATCTCACCACTGCAAAGCCCCCAAAAACCTTGTATATTTCGATGAGATCACAATCATTCTTTGGAATTTTATAGAATAAAAGCATTTATACAGCATTTCTCCACCTTGGGCAAACGACTCGTTCCAGAGTATGTATGTTGCACTACTACTCATGTAAGTACATATCCCTTTTTAATTAAGGAATCTGGCACACCACAAAGAATTCCTGATTTGATCTCACTAAAGTCCTAAATAATTTAAAAAGACCTTTTTAACTCTCAAATTTTAACTCTCGAACGATATCATTTAACTTCTCAAGAACCTGCAGATTTCTCTAATACACAGACGAGGAAATCCTAACATTTACACATCTCTCAATTTTATTAACATAATTCTACTTTCCTACTCCACTGAATAAAGCGATAATTTCAGATTTTTGTGATATAACGTTAAATTTCACAGGCAGAGCCAATAAAATTTTAAAGTGCAGAGGAATCTCGAATACCTGAATATCACTTATCCGAATTTCGGATTATCCGAAGAAGATCTCAAGGTCCCAATTGAAATGTTACATCAAAGACGTGTTTCCAACACTAATCACATCTTTTGTTTACGGTGATTAAAAGTGCCTTGGCTGACTGAAATGTTACTGAGAACAGTCCTGGATATCGATGGGAGCGCAGACACCATCTCCAAATGATTGACCGCCTGCCCTCTCTCTCTCCCTCTCTCTCTCCCTCTCTCTCTCTCTCCCCCCACTTTCCAGGGGTGTACCCTAAACCCCCCTTCCCCAGATAATCTATCCAACATTGTCCTGTTCAGGGCAAAGGTGGAACCTATCAAAACGTTGCAGTAAACAGTTGTGTGTGTGTGTGTGTGTGCACTATTTTGAGACTTACTCCCCAAAGGCAGCAGCAGTCTTGCTGCTGGTGTCCAGTCCGGCTGCCCCAGGGTACGCAAACCGGGGTGGGGTGGAGGGGTGGGGGTGGTGATGGACAGGGTGTGGGCGGAGTTGGGGAGGCTGAATGGGGGCAGAATTGGGGACAGACGCCGTCTGGGGGCTTCATCAATGCTGCAGGTCCCTTACACACAGTGTGTGTCTGTTCAGAAACAAACCTGAGACAGAGAGAGGGAGTAAGGCAGGCAGAGTGAGGAAAAAGGAAACTTCAGAGAACTCCGAGCCCCAGAGGAGAGACATTGAATCAATTAACCGAATAACAATTATCTGAACAAAATACTGCCCGCCCATCTCATTCGGATAATCAAGGTTCCTCTGCATACAGTATCTCAGAGCCCTCAGTACACATTGCTACAAACATTAGAAATCATACAAATGTTTTTGGGAGCAACAAATAACTTTAAGTTCAATTTACATTTTGCATTTTTGCCTGTAAAGAAGAGACTCATAGTTTTCCTTTCATTTCAGATTTTTCTGTGGGATTGGTGTTGAGAAGATTGAACTCATATTTGTTCACATGCATTTTAATGAGGTTTTACAGCACTTAATGTGTAAAGATGGAGCTTAGTATGTTAATGTATTTAAAAACAGCTGGGAAAGCTGTGCAGTTGTCTCTTCACAGGGGGCCAGAGACACACAGAAATGCAGATCACTCTGGAGGGGAATCAGTCTGTGAGTGAGTACATGTCAGGGTGTGGAGACAAAGTGTTAAAATCCCTTGTAAGAAATCCTGCAAAAAATTCTAGAAATTGAGCATGGAAAACCTTTGTGCTTGTATTGAAGTTAAAATATTAGTGAGCTTGAAGGATACTGATTGTGCAGTGCAAGGCTGAGCAAGGAGCTTAAAAAGAAGGTATGGGGATGATGGAAATTCATCCTGGATTATGCATATTTCTTGGATGAAAGGAATTGGGGAGTTTGAAAATTCCAACCTTTTCATCTGATGTAATGTAGTTTATGGTTTTCTTGTTTGATACATATTTTATTCTTTGTGTTAACAGTACACTTGCGGACTGTTATGAATATATTGAGTGATTGAATTCTATAATTAAAAACGGACATAAAGGTAGGGTCCGTGAAGACAGGTTTCACTCTGAAATCTGACTTGTCCAGAGTTATCTTCATTGGGACTTATAATAAATGCTTTCACAAACATTTGGAGGTGAAGTTTGTTTGAACAGGCATGTTGGAGACATAATGGGAATAAGATCTATTTACAAGAGAGTTACTATATTGACGGGTTAATTGATGTTACTGATAAGCTCCATCCTTCAGGGTATAAAGGACTGTTCCTATGAGGAACCCCAATCGTCACATCTCCAGTTGTTCACTTGCCTCAGTGTTGTGTACCTGAATGTTTCAGACTGTGACTTAAAAGAGTTTCTGGGATTTGCATATTAATGAACTGAAACCTGCAATCCATTCTTAAAGATGAAAGACTTAACAGCAATCTAGATTTGTTCAATATATCATTTCAGCTGCATGACACTGTAATCTTTTGCTATAAGTTCTGTGTCTTGTGATCTTCTTCCAAAGCTACTCAATGAAGGATCAGCACTCTAAAAGCTAGTGCTTCCAAATAAACCTGTTGGACTATAAGCTGGTCTTGTGTGATTTTTAACTTTGTTCATCCCAGTCCAATACTGATTCCTTCACATTATATCTTTAAAAAGGCTGCAGTGTATAAAGAAATATTTCATTGTTGAAAGTGATGGACATACAGGATAGGAGTAATTGATCCAGCAGCAGTCTGAACAAGGGAAGCAAGAGGAAAGACTCCCAGATTCTTAGACACATGATGGGAATGCTGCTTGTTCAACTCAGAGATCCACTGTTAAGCATTGAATGTAGGAAACTACATTAAAGGGTGAGGCAACTCCTTGAATTTATGTGTTTAAAGCTATTGCCACATTCTTCACTGTTTCAGTCATTAAATATTGCAAGAAGAGCTCCAATGGCCTTTTCAAGTTCTGCCTTAGAGAGCCCCAGGCTTTGCTGCTAATCTATGTTTACTAGAACAGACAATATTTGTCCCCATAACAGTTTCATCTTTGAATATCATAACTACAAGGCAACCTCTGCAAACATTTAAACCCCATCAAAAAGCTATAATGTGAACTGAAACTTGGAGCTAAACAATAAGGAAAATAGACGTCAAGATGATTTCAAGTGAATGAAATGGACAGCTATTCAACAGGTGAGATGCAGAAAAAGCATGAGGTAACACAGTTTGACAAAAAGAAAAAGAAGAAACAAAAGAAGTCAAATGGCACAAATTATGGCATTGCAAGAAAAAGAAGATCTGGGGTTATTTGAACATAAAGCTTTGAACGTAGTAGGACAGGCTGACAAGTAAACGATAAAGTATGTACGGTTCTGAACTTCATAAGTAGTGGTTTAGGGTACAATATCTAGAAAGGTATTCTGAATCTACATAAATCTGAGACTTGACTCATGCTTTGTGTCTAATTCGGGACACTACCCTTTCGAATATATAAAAGATTTTGCAAATAAGTTGGGGCAGGGTAGTTTGAGATCTAAAGTTGGTGGGAGAGAGTGGAGACTTTGGATTTTCTTAACCTTTTGAAGTGAGCATGTGGGGCTAGAAGGTAAATCATTCATATCATGAAGGGTTTCTAAAGGAAGGAAAACACAGTCAAATTGCTGAATGACTCAGATTGGTCCAAACTGTCATGTAAATATTTTAAAGGACCTGTTCAAACAATGCTGTGGTACAGACCTCTGGGACGGGTGGGATTTAAATCTGAAATAAAACAAAAAAACTGCAGATGCTGGAAATCTGAAACAAAAACAGAAATTGCTGAATAAACTCAGCAAGTAGGATATTATTAAATTGGAGAGGGTGCAGAAAAGATGTTCAAGGATGTTACTCAGACTAGAAAGTTTGAGTTATAAGGAAATGCTGTATAGGCTTTGTCTTTTTTTGCTGAAGCGTAAAACGTTGAGGGGTGATCTCAGAGGGTTTATAAAATCATGAGGGGTACAGGTAAGGTGAATAACAAAGGTCATTGTCTTCGGGTTGGGAAGTTCAAAACTAGGGGGTATAATTTTACAGTGAGAGGAGAACGATTTAAAAGTGACCTCAGGGGCAATGTTTTCACATGGAGGGTGGTTCGCATGTGGAATGAACTGCCAGAGGAAGTGGTTATTACACATACAGTTACACATCCAGGAGATATTTGGACAGGTGCATGAATATGAAAGGGACATGGGCCAAGTCCAGGTAAATGGGACTAATTTAGTTTGGGAAACTTGGTTATCAAGTACGAGTTGGATTGAAGGATCTGTTTCCATGCTGTATGACTCTATGACACCATTACTCTAGGTCTGGCAGCATCTGTGGAGACAAAGCAGAGTTAATGTTTTGAGTCCAGTTGCCCTTCACAAATACTTTCCAAAGATTCTGAAGAAAGGTCACTGTACTCGATATGTTAACTCTGCTCTCCCTCCACAGATGTTACCAGACTAGCTGAGTTTCTCCAGCAACTCTGGGATTTGAATCTGGACCTTCTGGCTCAAGGGTAGGGTAATTAGCCCAGCACTACAAGAGCCCTTCTGAATGGTCCCGTACAATTCAAAATGGGACTCTAGTATGACCAATACATTAATTTCCAAATACAATATTTTCTTCTAATTTGCTCTTTTTTGAGTTTGTATGGATTAAATGAGGAGAAATGGTGTTTGAAAGGCTGTCTAAGCAGAGAACACTGATTTATAATAATTGGCGAACAAACACAAGGTGATAAAGTGAGAATACACATATCACACGCAGTTAGCATTTGGAATGTCAAATCTGATGGACTTGTTGAAAGCATAATACAACTTCCAAAAATACATTTGACAAATACTTGAATGTACAATGAATTGCAGGTCTAGTGTCAAGGTGTGAAACTAATCCCATTGGTCTCTGAAAGAGCTGGTGCAGACTTTAAGGGCTGAGTGGTCTTCTTCTGTCTTGTGCTGTTTTGTAGTTTTAAGATTTTCTCAAGCTTGAGAAAGATCTCAACTACCGGTCAGAAAACCAACAGGAAACCCTTTGTGATATGGATCAGGCCAGACCCTAACTTTGCTAGTCATTTTAAACAGGTACAGAGTGAATATTCCGGGACTGATGCAGCTGGTTAAACACTTAGTTTTAAACAAAACAGAATTTATTTACAAGATTAGCAAATTAAACACAAACAAAAGAAAACAAAATATAGAATAACTTGATTTATCCGAAAACCCAACAGATTATATCAACTTAATGATGCTGTTCCAAATATTTGCACCAATCCCCATAAACAATCCTTTGCGCAAAAGGTAAAATCAAACACAGGGTCTTACATGAGAGATGTCAGAGAGAAGGAGGATCAGCCTGGAGCTGCTTCTTTGGGTCCAACAGCTTCAAACAATAGATAAGTTGAGCTGGGAGAACTGGCCACCTTCCCCTCCTCCCCCCCGCCCCCCCACCCCCCCCCGCCCCCCACACACACACACACACACACTTCATTGTACAATTTTATTTTAACTTGAAAGCTTTTTTTTTTCTCTGAGGCAGTGTCTGTTAGCTAAAATCAAATTGGCTCTAAAATCCATCCAAGTCAGACTTTTCAGAGTCGCTGCTTTTACAACCTCTCTGAAAGAAAGCCAAGAACAGCGTAATCTTGTTACAGGAGCACATCATCACACTTTTCAGTTCTGCTTCCAATAGAATCAAGAGGCCCCTCGTCATTGAACCAACTGCTGACCAGAGACCTCAAAGACAGAGGTTCCACCCACTGAGCGCTAACTGCCACTTTACAGCAGCTCATCATTGTGTCCACATCTTCAAAATCTATTTGATAAATGCTCACTTGCTCTTTGGCCTGAATGTTGTGATATTCTGATATTGTCTCTATGACTGTGACTTTTTCTTATAGAGCCACAACCTGCTCCTATATATTTTAAACCATCCTTTCATTGTTTTAAATAGTTTCAGAAATGAGAAACTTCAGCCATGATGCTGGATTGGAGATGAGATGAGATGAGATAAGATGTAGGTACTTTGTTCTTGGACAGATGAAGGTTGAGAAGAGATTTGATGGACATGTTCAAAATCGTGATCGGGCTAGGTAGAGTAGAGAGGGAGAAACCGTTCCCACATGTAAAAGGAACAAGAACGAGTGGGCAGGAGTTTAAAGTTTTGTGCAAATGAAGCAAGAGTGATGTGAGAGAAAAAAAACATTTTCAGCCAGCAAGTAGGCAGGGTCTGGAATGCACTGATGAGAGCAGGTTCAACTGAGGCCTTCATGAGGGCATTATGAGGATGGCTATTTGGTTTGAAATGCAGGGATATGGGGCAAGATATTGGCATGAGGGAATCGAACAGTACAGGCACAATGGCCGAATGGCCTCTTCCAATGCCATAACGAATCTGTGATTCGCAAGTATTAATTGTATAACTCATTATCTGCTATGTTTTAACAATAAAAATCTCCAAGTCTGTCTTCACATTAATAATTTATCTTCATGTCAAGAAATATCTGACTGAATATGGCCTGTACCCTTTCCACAGACTCAAGTTGGCTAGTCTGGAAACCACATGCATGCATGGTGTTCTTACTGATCTCTCATTAATATATTGTCCAGTATGTTCATCATATTTTTTACTTTTACATTTTAATATCTAATGCTATTCAAAAGAATGCAAATGTCTACCAGCTTGTTTGATAGGTTGACCAACTTTGTTAACTGATAGTCAGACAAGTCCATGTGATTAATGAGTAACTCACAATGTTACTCCATTAACAGAAGAGAATTAACAGGCTGAATCAAACCTCAGGTGGTGCCCTCGAGTTCAGCAATGTATATCGCAAAGTATTAAAGCACCATTGGTCATTCAAATAATTCTCCTGTCTGATAGAAAATAATGAATCTAACAGCAAATTGCAGAAAGTTATGTCACATCCAGAAAATTTTAGTCTTTGTTTTATTTTTAGAAGCCTTGTTTGAGTTAACTGCCAAGTCAGCATGGCTGGAAATTTTGAGAGTATCTGGAGATGCCAAGTATCTGTGTCTAAGAAATTAGTTGAGATGTCTCTGTGTAGGAGCAAGTTGTGGCAGTACTAAAGGTAAAGTCACCATTTGGCTGTCTCTCATTAGAGAAAGAGAGAGTGAGAGATTTGGTTGTGGTTTAACCAAAGGGTCACCACACCTCAGATGAGGGGAAAGGTTGGAAGGGGAGTCCTTCATGGTAACTTCAGCCGGTGCGGGACTTGAACCTACACTGTTGGCATCACAAACTGGCTAACTGAGCTAACTGACCCCTCATGGTAACACTACTGTCCAATGAAAAGAGGGAATATACCTACAGCTCCCACCTCCTCCGAATTGGAAAGATATCTACAGCCAGGTCAACTGAAGTGACAGGTGAACTGAAAAAAATGTTCCAATTTAGATTCCAATTCTCTATGATTGCTGGAATTGACCTTATATTCCATATCCCTGAGGTTTCCTTATCCCTTAGCCTTCTATCATTGGTTCATTTAGCATCTATACTCATTGTTTGTGAAATCATGCAACTTCTAGCCCCAATCTTTTAAGGTGTACTCATAATGGTTCAGACATCTACCTGATTTATTTAAGTTACCGGATCTTCCCCAAAACTCAGAACTTTCCTGTTGGAAATATATCAGGTATTTCCATCATGGATCCAAGTTGACTATGTAATCTCTCATGGCTCTTCTCAACTTGCCCTGGAACGGATGATTTCTGATTGAGATTTGTATGGCCTTAACAATAAATAGAGATTTAGGAGTCTGCAATGCTAGTCAATGAGAAACCACTGCTGCAAGGTACAACAGATTTATCATTGATTGCAGAAGTTAATATTTGTGAATTCCCAATATGCTGAAGGTCAGTTATCATTATTTATTTTGTTTCTATGGTGTCGTGAGAGTTAAATGCTTTGCACAATTCAATTGACTTGTGGTTTTCTAGCTCAGAAAAACAGAATTTTTAGGCAGCAAAAATGTTGTGGCCAATTTAAACTTACTTTTTGTTATATTGACAGTTAACGTTTAAACTCAAATCTTCGTTGACAGGCAGTGCGAGAAATTTTGTCATCCCTCATTTAAACAGACACATTAATAAACTCTCAATCCACTGAGGCATGATTGCTCTTACCAAAATATTTAAATGTGTGCCAGTCGAATGTTGTGCATTGCAGAGATTATTGGAGTGTAAATGTGACATTTTGAATTGTCAAGCTGTGTCAGAAAATTTGAATAAATTGATTGACCTTTAGCATTTCCCCAGTGTTTAATGAAAGTGGATGTTGATCTGTTCATAAATTATTGTTGTGTTAATAATATTGAATTCTCTGAAATATGTTTTCATTATAATTCAAAATTATGAACTCAAAGTTGTTTAGAATCATGTCCTGGATATTAGAAGCATCCATGCACTTCAAAAGCTTTGAATCCTATTTTTCCAAAACTTCTTGATGCTGACGTAAATTTGTTCTCAATGGTGATTAGCAAAATTTCATACCATGCCCATATTTTAGCAGTGATGGTTTGTGCATGCTGTATTCCCTTGGATTCTACACATACCGAACTCTTAAAAATTACAATGTGCAATTTCAACTTTAATTGCTAAGGTTTCTTGAAACCTAATAGGACCAATAGTAAAACTGGAATAAATCACTCAGTCCATTGCAACTTTTCAGCCAATTATATGAACATCAGGACGAGGAGCAAGGTTAGATTATTCAGCATCTTGCATCTGCTCTGCCATTCAATAGCTGATCAACTGCCTCAACTACACCTTCCCACTCGGTCTTGGATGTATTCAAGGATGAAGTATACACAGCCCTCTAGGGCAGGCTAGTCCCAAATGTGAAGACATTTCTCACTCAAAAATGGCAAGCTCCTTACCCAGAGACTGGGCCCCCATGTTTTAAATGCCCTTTGTCAGAGGAAACAAGCCCTCAGTGCTAACCCTATCAGAGATCAGGCATGAACTTATTTCAATCCACCCGTCTTAACTCCAAATCCTTTTACAGCATTTTCTAGCAAAAGTCTATTGATCTCAGATTTAATGGGGTTATTCAAATAACAGGATAGAAATGCTGCTCCCATTTTATTTGGCTTCATGGACTTTTGTAGACTAATCATAAAACATAGGTAAAATGATTCTAGTAGATTTCATTCTCTCTGAGACATTAAACAGATAAAATATAAAACACTACAGTACAGGAATAGGCCCTTCAGCACATCATGTCTGTGTGACATGTTGTCATTCTAAGATACTTTCACTTGCCTGCATGTGGTCTGTGTCCCACTCTTCCCTGTCTCCATCTAAATGCCTCTTAAATGTTGCTATCATATCTGTTTCTATCACTTCCCCTGGCAGCAAGTTCTGTGCACCTACTACCCTCTGTGTTAAAAAACTTGCCTCACGCATCTCCTTTAAGCATTCCCCTCTCACCTTAAACTAATGTTCCCCAGTATACCCTGAGAAAAAGACTGTGATTAGCCACCCCATCGAAGATTTTCTAAACTTCTATTGGATCGCCCCTCAGCCTCCAACCATCTAGTGAAAATAATCCAAGTTTGTCCACCCTTTCTTTATAGCTAATGCACTTTGATCTAAGCAATATCCTGGCAAACCTCTTCTGTACCTTCTTCAAAACCTCTGTATTCCTCCTACAGAGTGGTGACCAGAACTGCATACTCCAAACGTGGCCTAACTAAAGTTGTATACAGCAGCAACATGATTTGCCAACTTCTGTACTCAATGCCCCGACTGATGAAGGCAAACATGCTTTACTCCTCCTTTACCACCTTATCCACTTATGTTGCCACTTTCAGGGAGCTATGGACTTGCAACTTCAGATATCTCTGTACATTAATGTTCCTATGGATCTTACCATTTATTGTACACTTTACGCTTGTGTTTGTCCTCCCATAATGCATCACCTCACATTTGTCTGGATTAAACTCCTCAAGAAGTAATCATTAAGAAGTAACATCAACAACAGGTTATACAACATTACAGCAACATACTAAAGTAAAAGTGAAGCACTAGCCACATAAGGAAGTGAAGGGTCAATGGATATGAGATTCGCGAGTTTTGAGAAGATTTGTAGCTCAGGTTGTGGTTCTGACTGTAGGTTTGCTCGCTGAGGTGGAAGATTCTTTTTCAAACATTTCTTCATCATACTAGGTAACATCAACAGTGAGCCACAGTGAAGCACATGTTAGTGACCTGCTTTCTATTTATGTGTTGAAGTTTCCCTCGGTTGGTGATGCCATTTCCTGTGGTGTTGTCATTTCCTGTTCTTTCTCTCAGGGGGTGATAAATGGGGTCCAAGTCAATATGTTTATTGACAGAGATATGGTTAGAATGCCATTCTTCTAGGACTTCTCATGCATGTCTCTGTTTGACTTGTCCTAGGATGAATGTGTTGTCCCAGTCAAAGTGGTGTCCTTCCTCATCCGTATGTAAGGATACTAGTGAGAGAGGGCCATGTCTTTTTGTGGCTAGTTGATGTTCATGTATCCTGGTGGCTAGTTTTCTGCCTGTTTGTCCAATGTAGTATTTTTTGCAGTTCTTTCAAGGCATGATTGCTTCTGTAGTTTAGCATATGGTCCGTAAGTCTTGCTTTGTAGTCCGTAAGTCTTGTAGACGCTGGTTTGAAGTTCCCCATTGGCTGTTCGCTCTACTGTGACATCTAGGAATAGCAGTTTGTTATTGTTTTCCTCCTCTTTAGTGAATTTTATGCCAGTGTGGGTATTATTGATGGTCTTGAAGGTTTCCTCTAATTTGTTTCGTTGAGTGATGACAAAGGTGTCATCCACGTAGCGGACCCAAAGTTTGGGTTGGATGGTTAGCAGAGCTGTTTGTTTGAGTCTCTGTATTACTGCCTCTGCTAAGAACCCTGACATCGGAGATTCCATGAGTGTTCTTTTAGATTGTCTATAGGTTTTGTTGTTGAAGGTGAAGTAGATGGTAAGGCATAGGTCCACTAGCTTGATGATACTGTCCTTGCTGATGAAGTTAGTGGTGTTTGGTGTATGTGTCTTTGGTTCTTCTAATAGTGTAGTCAGTGTTTCCTTGGCCAGGTTGATGTTGATGGATGTGAACTGGGCTGTTACATCAAATGAGACCATGATTTCAAGCTCTTCCATCTTGAAAAGTGTTCAGGAATTTTTGAGTGGATCAAAATAATCAAGATAGAAGAGGATGAAATAACAGTCTCCTTTGATGTAATAGCTCTGCTCATATCCATCAACATCAACCTGGCCAAGGAAACACTAACTACACTATTAGAATAACCTAAGATACATATGTCAAACACCACCAACTTCATCAGCAAGGACAACATTGTTGTCTCACTGTTTCTACACTGTAGGGATTCTAAATTCTAAACATCGATCCTAGGGCAAGCTAAACAGTGACACACATGAGAATTCCATCCAGAATTCTTTCAACAAACACATTGACTTAGACCTCGTTTACCACCCTCTGAGAGAAAGAACAGGAAATGACATCACCAACCCAAGGAAACCAAAACAGATGAAGGAGTATTTGAAATGTAATGATAGCAGTCATCATTGACAGTCATTTGGTAATGCGTATGATTGTACGCTGAGAACATTGACAGCAGTATAGTCCAGGCTAAACTGGCTACATTGACATAATTACTAAGGACATCAGGAGTCAGCCATTGGGATCTTGAGTTAGAATAATCTTTTTCCCTACTAAGAATGTATGACATCATCAGATTGGGAGCAACCTACTTCAGTCTCCAACATTAACCCTTTCAGAACCATTATCTTATATAGCAGAAGATAAAGTGTTGGGATGTCAATTAGGAGTGTCTTTAAATAGTCAAATCTATAGGTAAGAAAGACTCTAATGTATTAAAAAAAAAGTGAAGGATGATAATGAGATGAGATGTTGGAAAGGGTTTTATCAGCTCTGCAGTTACACCCACTCCCCTGCTTCCCCAACAAGCAGATCCAATGTGCTTGATAATATCAATTAAAAATTGTCAGGCAAAAATGTACAGAAGGAGGAATATATTGATAGTTTAAGAAAATGGCTGCTGACGCCAATCATCTGATTGCAAATTCCATCTGCATGCTTGCCTCTGATTTGACTTTTGACATGTATGTGCATAATATACAGCCAATTTATTAAAAATAAAATAAATCTTCTTGAATTAATATTTTTTTCTCTTCACTACTTTTTAAATTAATTTTTAAGGGCTTGTTAGGTTATTATCGCTCTTCCTTTTTAATTGAATGTATTTCACAGAGTTCACTGCTGCAACACATGTTTCTGGGCATCAGCAAATCAGAGGCAAGGTTGAAATCTTCCATGACTAAGCATATGCTTGCAATGTACTCATAGAGCTCATGTAAAGGCTAGTAATTTGAAGATGTTAGGTCCTGCTGTGAAAATGATTCAGCAAGCATTCCAATAATTTTCCTGTTCTGCCTACAGTAAATTGTATTTTCTGCAAAATGTGAGCAACCCTATTACTCAGTTCTACTGATAAAGCAGTTTACCATTTATTTGTTTCTTAGCTAAGTAACAGATTTTGCTTGAGATTTCTGCTTTGCTGTCAGTATCAGGTTAAGACATATGCATTTTTGCACAACATGAAAACTGAATGAACTAATGCATTCCTGAAATCTATGGGATCCAATGCTTGCAGTTCCATTATGATAGTTCCTCCTGACTCCCCAGAGCCAAAGCACCATTTATAATGCACTAGTCAGGAGAGTGATGGAATAAGTCCCACTTGCCTGGATGGTGCAGCTCCAACAACACTCAAGAAGCTTAACATCATCTAGGATAAAGCATTCTGCTTGATTGGCACCACATCCAGAAACATGCACTCTCTCTACCACCAACACTCAAAAGCAACAGTATGTACCATCTACAAAGAGCCTCAGAGAGCACCTTCTAAACCCACAACCACTTCCATCTAGAAGCATAAAGGCAGCAAATATTTGGGAAAACCACTATCTGCAGTTTCACCTCCAAGCCAGCCACCATCCTGACTTGGAAATATATTGCTATTCCTTCAGTGTTGTTGGATCAAAATGCTGTAACTCCCTCCCTAGCAACATTTTGGGTCTACCTACAGAACATGGACAACAGTGGTTCAAAAAGACAGCTCACCACCACCTTCTCAAGGGGCAACTAGGGATGGGTAATAAATGCTGGCCATCCAGCGATGGCCTAGCCAGGGGACGAAACGTTTGCAACAAAAACTTCCAGCTCGGCGAACAGAACCACAACAACGAGCACCCGAGCTACAAATCTTCGCACAAACTATGCCCATATCTCATGAAGGGATTTTTAAAAATCAAATTCACTGGAGGTTTTAGAATTTTTGGGGGAATTGGTAAATTGTGTAGAGGGAAACTCTTTTCTGGTCATGGGTTTAGACTGGAACAGTTTGATATAACTTCAAAATTAACAGCAAAACCTTCAGGAAGAAACTTTGGAAATATTTGGTGAAAAGTATGCTAAATACATATTTGTGATTTTAAGCGATTCAAAAAAAAATTAAAATTTTGCCCAGTCACACTGGTTGACTGCTGGTTTTTCATTTAGAGATATGCCAATGAGTTTAAGTTGAAATTTCAGGGTGTGGGAGAAAAGGACTATTTTTCAAATGGGTTCCAATTTGCAGCAGAATCTCCAAAGATGTCCAAAGTGGAAACTCACCCCATTATTTCTGACCTTATCTTCCAGCAGGAGACACACTTGAAATAAAAGTAACATCTTGCAAGTGTGAGAAATCTAAAAATAAAAACACAAAGAGCTGGAAATAGTCAGTGGGTCTCACAGTGTTAATTTATGTTAAATATAACCCTTCTTTGTAACTTGGAAATTCTAAAGAAAAATGAAACATTATTCAAGTTTAAGCCTTTTGAGATCATGCCTAGCATTTGTACAACTGGCCTGATAGGACTATCGGGAGGAGACAGTGAGGTCTGCAGATGTTGGAGATCAGAGTTGAGAGTGTGTGGCTGGAAAAGCACAGCAGGTCAGGCAGCATCCAAGGAGCAGGGAAATCAACATTTCAGGTTGGAGTCCTTCATCAGGAAGGGCTCTGGCCCAAAACGTAAATTTTGCTGCTCCTCAGATGCTGCCTGACCTACTGTGCTTTACCAGCAACACACTCTCAACTCTAATAGTCCTATCAGCCAAGACTAGAATACAAAAGCAAGGATGTACTGCTCAGACTGAATAAGGCTTAGTCAGAGCACATTTTGTGAGCAGTTTTGAACTCCATTTCTAGGGAAGGATATGCTGTTCTTGGCAGTGGTCCAAAGGACATTCACTAGAATGATCCTGGAAATGAAAGGCTTATCAAATGAAAAGTGGTTGAGGACTCTGGGTCTATTCTCATTGAATAAAGAAGGATGAGGAGAGATTTCTTTAAAACTTACAGGATACTGCAAAGCCTGGAAAGAGTAGACATGGAGAAGCTATTTCCACCAACAGGAGAGACTAGGACCTGAGGGCACAAGCTCAGAGTGAAGGGACGACCCTTTCAAACTGAGATGAGGTGGAATTTCTTCAGCCAGAGAATGGGGAATCTGTGGGAGTTCCTGCAGATAGCTGTGGAGACCAAGACAAAGATAGATAGATTCTTAATTCATAAGGGGATTATAGGTTATGCAAAGAAGGCAAAAGAATGAAGTAGAGAACGATGTCAGCTATGATTGAATAGCAGAGCATGATAGATGGGCCAAATGGCTTAATTCCGCTCCTAGATCTTGTGATCTTATGGTCAATACATTGAATATTTTCGAGGTTAAGAATATGGGAACAATCAACAGTGAGGGTCCTGATTCTGACCCACCTCAGCTCTTACTGATCAGCCTTCTTTCAAATGGAGGGGTTAGGGGAAACTCTCTACAAATTGCAAATCCTCAGTGTGAGATTGGCGTCTGGTATATCCAGGTTTCAGCTTAACCTGTGGTATTCAGCTGAACTCTTGCCAAATTCTAAATTTCAGGAAATGCATCAGATCTTCACTCTCCAGGTGATGCTGCAGGTTAAGACGGTTGAGAAAGCATGAATCATTGCAGCTTAAATTGAAACCTCCTCAGTCTCGGTAAGAACCTGGAATCCACTTAAGTCCTCTGAAGGAGTAGGAATGGATGAATTATCTGACAACAATGAGACAACTGTTGGTCTGATTTTCTCAATGTTTAAAATTCTTTCACAGAATGTGGGGCTTCACAGAATGTTTATAGCCCATTCCTAATTGCCCTGGAGAAGAAAGCCACCTTTTTGATTCATATGGTATAAGGCACACACTCTCTGTCAGGGAATAATTTCCTGGATTTTGACTCAGTGGCAGTGAAAGAAAGGCGATACATTTTCAAGTCAGTTTACTGATGTGTGCACTTTTTATTGCAGTATACACAATATTTTTGCTTGTTGCATCCTATTAATGTTGCAAATAGTAGATTGTAATTTATTTTGTTGTTGAAGATCACAGAAAATGGTTCATTGAGTCAATTTTACAAAGAGTTGGAAAGACAGGTATTTAATTTGTACAAATTAAGGATGACAATTTTCTTCTGTACTCCATCAGAACTGATGTGTGAAAGGCACAAGTTCACCTGTGAATCATCATGTTACATGGATGACAAGGTGCAATCTGCCATACTCCACTGCTGACTGGTGTAACATCGTGAAAGAGGGTCTGTCTGTGGAGGGCAAAGGCCATGAATAAGTTTTATTCAGCTCGCTTATTACACATGAAAAATGGAAGAGAGCACAGAGCTTGATATTGGCTCGTCCTGGCTTCTCTGTGTTTTTCATTTTAGCATTTCTGTACAATAACGACAAGAAAAACCACTTACCAGTTCACATTCTTAAAGAGAAAAAATAATTGACTTTTATTCCCCAGTGTTAAAACATTCTTAGAACTAGTTCACAGGTTTTTGTCCCATATTTTTGATAACATTAATTTTGAAACAAAGTATTGAAAGGGATTATCATCCTCTTTCACTACACCTTATTTCTAAAGAAAAATGTTCATATACAACAGGAGAGAAATTCTACAATGATATAAACAAATTACAACTGTAGTGGACTTTATTCACTGTATTCATGCATTCCTATACTTGAATACATGTGACAATAAAATCTAATTCTGATTCTAAACAAAACATTCTGTGGTGGTCATTTTATTTTTTCCTTGTCTAATTTTGGTATTTCACAGTTGAGGGGTGTAGTGTTTCAGTGACGTGACATGAACAGAGGAATTCAGCATTGGAATGGAGATTTAATAATTGTTTTAATTATAAAAAGTATGTAGCTGTCATTCAGATTTATCAGATGCATGTAGCTCGCTCAATTCACTGCAGCTTAACCAGCCATTTGCTTGTGCGTGTAATGAAGAATGTATTTATACCAAGCAGAGGACAAAGTACAGCAACATTGCAGCGAAACAAATCCATCTCTCTATTCAAATCTTTTCCACTTTTCTTTCCCCTGCTCCGGAGACACTAATGTTGCAGAAGGATATTCAACAAAGGCGATGGAGACTGAGTGTGGGAGAAAACATGGAGATATTCTATTTCCTCCCTCAAATGTTTTAACCTGTTTGGATAAATGATGATGTACCTCTGAGGAAGGTGGGTTTTGAATCTGAGACATCTGGTCCAGAGGTTGAGACATTACTGCCATGCCACAGGGCCCACTCAAATCATAAACTTCCTAGTTTATCTACAAGCATGTACACCCTGAAGTGATCAATTGATAACGATCCACATGGGGACACGGAGTCTCCTGTTGTGTTCCTTTATCAACCTGAGTTCGCACAGACCTGAAATTAAACCTGAGATCACAGGGACACTTCTTGATGGAGAAAGCCTTTTAATTTATCTGTTCAGCACAATCCTGTATTGGCGTAACTTGTTAAATGATTGCAAGGTTCTTCTTTGAAGATAATTTCAAATATTGACAACTTTCTGTTCAGATAACAACACACCCATTCACATTGGGTTTAATGTTATCAGTTAATCATTTGGATTTATGTACTCTTGTCTGATTTCCATAATTTAATTGTGGGGAGTAATTAGTGTTAACCCTTTATATACCATTTACTCTCCGAGATCAACTCTCAACTGCCTTTTCCAAGGTGGGACGTCACAAGTTCAGATAAAACAAAGAACTGCAGATGCTGGAGATCTGAAACTAAAACAGAAATTACTGGAGAAACTCGGCAGGTCTAGCAGCATCCTGGAGAGAAAAGGTAGTCATTATCTTGGGTTCATATAAGGAGTCACTGGATTAGAAACATAAACTCAACTTTCTTCTCAAAGAAGCTGCCAGACCTATTGAGTTTCATCATCACAAGTTCAAATGGTGGTTTAGGTGAGTTGACAACTGACATTTAATAAGGAAGAGATAAAGACAGCTTAAAATCAGCGATACAATAAAAAATAGAATCTAAAATTGGGAACAACTTGCTCAAGATAAGAACACGTGGTGAATATGTGAACATACGAAACAGAAGCAAAAGAAATCCATTGAGTCAGCTTTGCTATCCAACTAATAGCCGGTTGCAATGCCATTACTTCCACGCTTTTGCATTATATTTCTGCAGAACCATTAGGGTGGCACAGTGGCTCAGTGGTCAGCACCACTGTCACACAGCACCAGGAAACTGGGTTCAATTCCACCCTCAGATGAGTATGTGAGTTTCCTCCCATAGTTCAAACATGTGCGGATTAGGTGGATCGGCCATACTAAATGGTGTGTTGTGTCGAGGGATGTGCAGGCTAGGTGGACTGGTCATGGGAAATGCAGGGTTACAGGAATGGGCCTGGATGGGTTGCTCATAGGAATGTTCAGTGTGGACTCGATGGGCCAAATGGCTTGCTTCCATGCTGTACAATTCTATGATTCTTTAACCAATCATGAAAATGCATCTTGCCAGAAAGTTCATTGGATTGATGATGCTGAATACAAGCATCTTATAGTCCAAACTCCCCAATCTGGTGAATCTGTCATTCACTTTGTGACTGAACATTCACTGCAGAAATATGTCTTGTTAGCCAAAGCATGAATCCATAAAAATAAAATGGCATTCTGAATGCCTTCTTTGATGTGAAGGACAAATGCTGATATTGTCTTCTTTTGACATCATTTAGCACATTTAATGCAGCAGAGGACCATAAAATTGATGTCAACTACAATTGGATCAGTAAATAATACCTTCCAGATGGAAAGGAATCAACATTTGGTTCAGTCCCAATTGTGTACTTTAAGAAATGCCAGAAACCTGCTAGAAACAAATAAATACTTTCCTATAATTGACATCTGCCAGTATGAACACAAAGTCATTAGCCCCCCAGGTATGACAGGAAATCCAACTGTTTATGGAGACATAAGTTGACATATCATAATGCTTAAACTAACCTTTTTGTTAAAAAAATCATTGTGAAGTGAATATTTCAGTTAATGTAAGCTGTCAATTGAAGACATCAGCAATGAAAACAAAAACAGAAGTTGCTGGGAAAGCTCAGCAGGTCTGGCAGCACCTGTGGAGAGAAAGAGGGGTCACTGGATGCAAAACATGAACTCTATTTCCCCTCTACATATGCTGCCTGTCTCACTGTGTTTCTCCAGCAACTTGCATTATTCTTCCCTTTTCAGTTGTTCTCCAATTGTCTGACAGTGAATGCTCCATGTGTAGAGGAACAGTTCCCATGTTACTTTGCAAAAACAACCAGAAGTGGTGAGCAGAATTGCATGATCAGTGAAGGAAAGATCAAATAGGATAGCCGACAGTCAATACTGGAAGGAGGTGAGACTTTATTATTCGAGGAATCCATGAGGAATGGGTTCAATAGACTTTTTTGTTTGCACGGTAAGAACATTTTCTAAGCCGTAATGTTAATCATTTGCAAGTTGTATCAAAATGTAAACCTTTGTCCATCCTGGTTCTGATAATGATGCACCTTGTTCCCTCACTCCAATGATTAACCAGTAAATTTAAATAGCTGTTTTGGCTGAATGAACCTGTTTCATATTCAATGGATCATCATTGATACAGACAGAATAACACAAATGCTTAGCAATTATAAAATAGTCACTTGACAGTAACAGAGAGATACATACTTGGAGATGAAAGACCTAAATTATAGAATACATATAAGCCCATAAAACCCCTCACAAGAGAAAAATGAAATTGATGTAAAGTATATTGGAATGTTTTAAGTATCCATTAGTATAACATTCAGAGCATCTTATTGCTCATTAAACCAATTTGTCATTTTGAAGAATACTCAAGTACAAGACTATTGATCAGTCCATCACAATTATTTGGAAGAGTACAGTACATTCAGTTATTTCATTAGTTAATATTTAACTGCAGACATTGTTAAGCATTTAAAGAAGAACATGACTAAAGAAATATTGACAGTAAGAAAATGTGCAGAATATTCAAACAAATGAAACTCATAAAATACTAAACGAATGCCCATTATCAAGTTAATATTTAAAATTCCAATTGAGAACTTGTGAGTCGGTCCAATGAGTGCCACTTTACTGAAGCATAGAGGTTCAGATACAAGATGTGTCTCTTTGGTATCTACTGTCAGGAAAACACATTTCAAAGGCTTTGGCAGCTATCTCCAACATCAGATCTCATTCTCACAATTTGGCATGTGTTTATTGTAGGCAATAAGATATAGGAGCAGAATTGTGCCATTCAGTCTATTGGGTCTGCTCCACCATTTGATCATGATTGATATGTTTTCAATCCCATTCTTCCACTTTCTCCCCTTAACCCTTCATTCTCTTACCAACCAAGAGGCTATCTATCGCTGTCCTAAATACACTCAATGACTCAATAGCCTCTATGGCAATGAGTTCCACAGATTTCTCACTTACTGGCTGAAGAAATTCCTCCTCATCTCAATTCTAAAGGGTGTCCTTTCACTCTGAGGCTGCGGCCTTCAGTTCCTATTCTCTCCTACTAGTGGAAACATCTTCTCCACACTCACTCTATCTAGGCCTTTCAGCATTCTGTCAGTTTCAATCAGATTACTCATCCTCATCCTTCTAAACTCTATCAAGTTACAGACCCAGAGTACTCAACCAATCCTCATATAGCAAACACTTCATCCCTGGGATCATTCTAGTAAACCTCTTCTGGACACCCTCCATGTTTATCACATTCCTCCTTTACACAGGGCCCAAAAATGTTCACAATATTCTAAATGAGGCCACACTACAGTCTCATACAGCTTAAGCAGTACATCTCTACTCTCGCATTCTAGCTCTCTTGAAGTGAATGCTAGCATTGCATTTGACTTCCTAACTGTGAACTGGAGCTGCATGTTAACATTAAGAGAATCCTGAATCAGGACTCCTAAGTCCATTTATGGTTCAGATTTCCAAAACCTTTCCTCATTTAGAGAACAGTCAGTGTCTCTTTTCTTCCTACCAAAGGGCATAACCTCAGACTTTCCCACATTGTATTCCATCTGTTACTTTCATCACTGCTCTCTCAGCCTGTCTAACTCCTTCTGGAGCCTCCCCATTTCCTCAACACTACCTGTCCCTCCACCTATCTTGTATCATCTGCAAATTTAGCAACAATGTCTTCAGTGCCTTCATCCAAATTGTTAATAGGTAATGTGATTACTTGTGGTTCCAAGATTGGCCTATGTGGAAATCCACTCATCATCAGTTGCCATCCTGAAAAAAAGACCCCTTTAACCCCACTCTCTTCCTTCTGCCAGCCAGCCAATCCCCCATCCATGCCATTGCCTAGCCCCCAACACAATGGGATATGGTCTTATTGTACAGCCTCCTGTGCAGCATCTTGTCCAAGGCCTTAATGAATTTCAGATAGATCACGTCCACTGGCTCTCCTTTGTCTAAGAGCAAATTATTGCAGGTGCTGGAATCTGTATTGAGAGCAACAAATGCTGGAGATCATAGCGGGTCAGACAGCATCCATGGAGAGAGGCCAAGCTAATGTTTTGAGTCTCGATAAATCTTCATCAGAGCTGAAGTGAAATGTGGAGGGCACAGCATTTATACTCTAGTTACGGTGGGGGTTGGTTCGGGGTAGTGGGCTGTAGAGTGCTGGGGAGAAAGGACACTTACAGTGCAAAGTAAGTGATTGGAATGTGAGAATGGCAGAACAATGGTGTGTCTACCTGCCAGATTGGAAAAAGAAAACAATCCCCCTGGGATTGGGGGAAGGGGAGTGAGGACATGGTGAGAGAGATGTAACAAGTAAAGCTAAAATAAAGGAAAGGAATGGGAGTGAATTCACAATCTGAAGGTGTTGAACTCAATATTGAATCCAGAGGCTGTAAAGTGCCCGGTCTGAAGATGAGGTGTTGTCCCTCCAGTTTGCGCTGGGATTCACTGGAACACTGCAGCATGTTGAGGACAGAAGTAAGGGGCATGTGATCAGGACACTGTGTTAAAATGACCGGCTATGGCAAGTTTGGGGTTATGCTTGCGCACAGACTGGAGAGGTTCTGCAAAGCAGTCACTCAGTCTGCGTTTGGTTTCTCCAATGTAGACTAGGCCACATTGGGCGCAGCAAACACAATACACAAATTTGGAGGAGGTACAGGTGAAATGCTGCTTCACCTGGAAAGACTGTTTAGGCCCTTGGATGGGGAGAAGGGAGGAGGGGAAGGGGTAGTGTTGCACTTTCTGCGGTTATATGGGAACGTGTCATGGGAAGGGGGCTGTGGTGTTAGTGGTCGATGAATAGACTAGGGTGTCCTCGGGGGAAGAATCCCTGCATAACGCAGATGGGGGAGTGAGGGGAAGATGTGTTTGGTGGTGGCATTCTGCTGAAGTTGTCTGAAATGGTGAAGAATGATCTTTTGAATGAGGAGGCTGTTGGGATGCAAAGAGAGGACAAGAGGAACCCAATCACACTGTTGAGAGTGATGGGAAAGGGAAAGGGTGAAAGCATGGGTGATAGGTCAGATGCTGTTGAGGGCTTTGTCAGCCACAAGAAACCATAGTTAAGGAAGAAGCAAGCCATGTCAGCAATGTTGCTTTGGAAGGTGTCTAACTTGCTCATTAGTTCCTCAAAGAATTCACTTTATTTTCACTTTCTCGTGTATTTTGCAGCATTGTAGCTGGTATCTTCCAAAGTGGCAAATGTGTCTGCCATGAGGCTAAAAGCCCTTTGAGGTAGAGAATACCGAACACCAGATAGGTGCAGGAATGTATCATGTCATGGGATCACTTAGCGACCAATCACCCAGCTGTGAAGGATTCCTCAAAGATAGCTTGTAATGTCAGTGGGCATAGGACAGACGAAAGAGATTTCCCCACCATTAATAACTTCCTCAATGTGTCTTCTGCCACCCAATGTCCAGGACACCAGGAAGAGCCCAGGGAACAAAGTCATTGAGATCAGAAGACTGCAGGAGCTCAGGGATTTTGCTGTCCATCTGCCCTCCCTTTAAGCATTTTGAGTCAAGCAGCAGCTTCCAATATTACTCCCCCATGATATTTCCTACCTGCTCTGCAAAGACCTGCCTTCAAAGGCATGTGTCCCAGACCAATAAAGAGTTGGTCCCAGCTGGACCCAACACTCCAGACCAACAAAGCGGTCCACAGATTGGCATAGATGATTTTTGAGATCTGAGTCCATTGGAAAACATGAACTATCACAGGCTTGAGAGAGAGAGAAGCTAATCAATTTAGTTTCAGTTTGTTATGCATTGAATTGTCATGTGGTGTGTGGGAAATTTTATTGATTTGAAAACATGATCCAATTCCAATTCCTTTCCTAGTTTATCATTGAGTGGGTGACAGTGGATAGAATATTTACTACTCTTCAAATAAGTTGGTGGGATCATTTGATAATCTACACTCTTTACTTGGAGGCAGAATGCTTTCTCGTGTTATCTTATGCAAGGTAGCCTCCTAATGGGCCACTTCCTTCTCAATCAGCCAACTAAGAATAGTGAGTGGATTCCTCAGGTGGTGGGTCCAATCAGAAAAGCTCTGGAAGTAGGGAAGCTCCAGTGACAGAGGATTCCTGGCATGGGATCCTCTAAGTAGATACCTCTTCCAAAGAGCTTTGCGCTACCAAAAGGAGAAATGAATTGTGTTTATAGCTGCCAGCTAAACACAGTGGGAAGAAAACATCTTGGCAGAAGAAACAGAGGTAAGCTGGATCTGAAAGGATCACAGGAATAGTTTAATTTAAGAAGGATTTTCTACCATGATTGTGGATCTATAATAGACAAGAGTAAGTGCCACTGGTTCCCTAAATTATATGACAGAAAGTAATTGGAATAATTTGAGAACCCAGCCCAGCATTCATAATGAGACAGTCTGGGAGCTGTATGAACAGAAACACATGGCCATACATTTCTTTCTCCTATTGGCCTTGATATGAATGCTTGGCTGATCTCCAAATCTTACTCATAGTTTAGCTCAGCAGGAGCTTGTTTTGACACACTGAGTAGAATGTTTGATTTGATGGATTATATAGGGTTATAATACATTATCCTTACTTTGATATGTTTTTATTCAATTTTATTTCTTTGGTCAAGGTAAAGAGATGTGAAATGAGGAAAAGCTTCTGTTGTTGAGACGATAATAAATCTTTATGATTGACACTGTAATATGGTCATAAGAGCAGCAGACCTTTTTCAGTTTTTTTTTCTGACTAGGTGTTTCCATTGTAATAACAAGGCTCATTTGCTCTATGTTTAGTTCATACCGTGTCAGTGGACACAAAGCTGGTATGGGAATATAAAGAAGGCACTGCTGGTGGAATTAATGCTGAGGTGAAAGAAAATACTTTTTTTAACGTTGAAATATGCTCCTCAAAAGGTTCCTAAATGGAGATTACCCGGAGCAAAGTCTACAAATCCTCGAGAAACTGCCGGATCCACAAAAAATTGGAAGGTGGGTGGGAAAGTTAGGAGGTGCTGATCTCGCAATGGAATGTGCCAGATTCGGGTGCAGGCTGCACTCTTATCACATTCCAAAAAAACAAAATCCCTGGCATCAATATTGAGGATAGGGCTATTGAAATCAGATCCTGTTTCTAATTTGACAGATATTCAGAGTTGGCCTGTCTCTGAGCAAATCTGGCTCAGTTTGTGTCGGGTGAACTTATAGCATAATACAGAAAAATGCACTCTCTAGCCTCAATAAGCAAAGTGACCTGCATGCCTTTATCTCAGTCTTTTTGATCTGTACATCCTTGCTTACTATGATCTGCCTGTACTACTCATAAACAAAGTTTCTCGCTGTACTTCAGTGCACGTGACAAAAAATCAAGCAATCAATCAAAATGAGGTTTGTATCACATTGAACCTGTGATACCCACAGGTGATTGGTAAATAAATAGAGGGTTATAGAGATGATAGGATAATATGGAAAGTTGTTATTTTAAAATCTATCTATTCCCTAATTCCATTGAGGGAAGAGTATCTGCTTTTCAAATGTATTTGTGACTGCAGATCCACAGGGATTTAATTGATTCTGAACAAACGGAGAAAACCAGTTTCTCGTGCAAAGAGTGTCAGGTAAGAAAGGCTGACCTTGTCTGGGGTGGCACGTTCTGTGGCTGAATAAAACTGGAAAATCAACTCGAGTATGTATCCTTTCTGCTCCCAAAACCGTTGTGAGCTGTAACTCTAAATAATGACTTTTTTGGACTATTATCATTTTGTAATGATCCTTCAAAGATTCATTGCGAGCTCAATTTCATTAAAATACATTGCATTGACTCACCCATTAGCCAGTCATAGGACAGAGTAAAGAGATGAGTTATTGGTTTATTTCCATAAAATAAACAGTTAACATGATTTCCAAGTTTCTCAATTGCTCCAATGTGAAGATTGAAATGAGCATCTAAAAGATGGTTGTGTATTAGGTCATAATTAACAAATAAAGAAATGCTCCATTGGTTGCTTAATGTTTTATCAGTACAAGACAGCAACAATAATAATGTAATGACAGAAAAAATAAACATCAGTGGCTCATTCCAAATGAATCCACCACTCAATATGATAAGTGGTCCATTCGCACCACACAGATGCCAGGCAATGACTGTCTCCAACCAGAGATAACCTAACCATTCCCCTCAACATTCAATAGCATTACCATCACTGGGTCCACCATTCTGGGGTACAATTGATTAGAAACTGAACTGGACTAATCATATAAGCACAGTGGCAACAGGAGCACGTTAGAGGCTAGGAATGTTGCAATGAGTTATTCACTTCCTGATCCCAAAAACTTGCCACCATCCACAAGGCACAGGTCAGACCTGTGATGGAATAGCCCTGACAAGTGTGGATGAACACAGGTCCAACAATACTTCAGAAGAAGGACAAACAGCCTACTTGATTAACGCCACATTCAGTCCCTACCCTACTGATGTCCAGAGCCTGCAGTGTGCACCATCTACAAGATATATTATAAAAGTTTACCAACGCACTTTAGACCACAACTCTCAAACACACAAACACTTCCATCTAGGAGGGCAAGGGCAGCACAAACATGGGAAACTCACCTCCTGTAAGTTCCCCTCCAAACCACTCACCATCCTCACCTGCAAATATATCACACTTCCTTCAGAGTCACTCGGTCAAAATCCTGAACTTACCTCTCTGTCAATGTTATGGGTCTACTTACAGCACATGGACTGTAGTTCACTACCACCTTCACAAGGGTAAGTAGAGATAGGCAACAAACACTGACCCAGCCTGCAATGCCCACATCCCAGTAAAAAGAATGAAGTTGGCTCATCTTTTATCTCAATCCACATTCCTAACCTATCCTTCGATTCCCTTCACTTTTCAAAAATCATGCTTATCACACTCTTGAATGGACTGAAGAGCAGAACATCCACAGATTTCTGGAAAAAGGAAGTGCCAAGATTCAAAATTTTCTGGGTCACAGTCCCTTTTTTTTCTTGTGTGCAGGTCTCTAAGATCTTTGAATGGCAGTGATTTCTGGATCTAGAGGTTAACACCATGATCCATTTCAGTACGCCGATGTCCATGCACAGTGACACAAAATGAGTCTTTTTTTTTTCTAAAAGCTGTTCCTTGGCTCAAGAATACTCTGTTCTTGAATTTTGCAGAGAGGTAATAAACCAGGCCGAGCTCCGATTAGTCTGGGTTGGGACAGAGATGAAATGGATTTTGAGAGGCCTTTTGTTTATATGTAAACGGATGAAACTTAAGGCCAAAGTGGTCATGTTTTAGAAGTGACCTGTATAAATAAAGGGGAGTGCTCAGCTCTCTAGCTGGGCAGTTTTAGTTCAGTCTTGAACTGGTTGGAAGTTTAACAGAGAGCTGTGTGGTAACTCTCTCTCTCTCTCTCTCTTTGCCCTTCAACTTCAACCTGTAAGCACGTGTTCCATTTATATTGGTTTTTAAAGGGAGTTTGCTTATTGGGACTGTTGTGTATATTCAGAACAGCATAATTAAGTATAGCTGGATAGGTTGGGTTCTGTCGGAGTTCTTTATTCTGTCCTTGTGTTTCATTGTGTAATTTTGTGAACAAAGTTTTGTCTGCTTTAAAATATATTAGTCAACTGAGCTAACTTCATCTGGGCAATTTTCACCACACACTTCCCTAAACAAATTACAAAGTTATGGTCAGAGCTGCCTACTTAATAATGTTTTGCGTAGTCTGGCTTACACCATAACAGACTGGGGGCTGTTTGTAGGATTTTAAACAGTGAGTGGTAGGTGCTAGTCTTTATTTCGGGTGTTGGTTTGATTGGTTAGGCAATACTCAATCAGCTTAAAAGGCTGGGGATAAAAGCTGATGGCAGGCTTAGTGAGGAAGAGAGTGAGGGGGAGCAAGCCCTCGTGGTCAGGAGCCCAGTGAGAAACTGTTTAAGTATGATCAAGCATTGCCTACATTTGATGAGAAGGATGTGGAAGCCTTTTCCATCTCATTTGAAAAGGTGGTTAAACAAATGCAGTGGCCAGTGTCAATATGAATTTTGTTGATCCAAACAAAATTTGGAGGTAGGGCCAGTGAGGTATACACATCCATATCAGAGGAGGTATCTGGGGATTAGGAGGAGGTGAAAAACTCATCTTAAGTGAGTATGAGTTTGTACCAGCAGCCTAGAGACAATGCTTCAGGAATCTAAAGAGTGACCCAGGTCAAACCTATATTGAGTTTGAAAGGATCAAACAGAGTAATTTTGACAGATGGGTAAGGGCTTTAAAAATTGAGCAAAGCTATGATGCCCTTAGAGATGTAATTATTTTGGAGGAATTTAAAAATTCACTGCCTGCAGTAATGCAAACCCATGTGGAAGAGCAGAGAGTTAAAATAGCAAGGTTAGCAGCTGAAGGGGCTGATGGTTATGAGCTGGTCCATAAAACACGGTTTGGCTTCTAGAATCAATTTCAGTCCATGGGGGATAGAAACGGGGGCAAAGACAAATCCTCACGTGGAAAGGGAAAGGTAGATCTCAGTGAAGATTATAAGGATAACTTCCCACAGGGTAAAAAAGAAACCCTTGACAGGGACAAAGAAGGCAAAAAGCTCTGGTGTTTTCATTGTAATAAAGTGGGCCACACAAAATCACAGTGTTAGTGGGCTAGGAGAAAGGCAGATGTCAGAAAACCAGACAAGTCTGGGAGTTTTGGACTAATAACAAAAAGCACAAGGGAAGTTAGACAACTACCTCAGAGTGTACAAGATGTTCAGAGTTTGATGAAGGAGGAACTGCCAGATCTGCTTAAAAAATATACATGCAAGGGTAAAGTTTATTCACATAGGTCAGGAGGTTACAATATTATGGGATACAGAATCCTCTCAGTCAGTAACGTTGAAGGATGAGGAGACATGCACTCCTCAGAGACTATTGCCAGAAAAGTTATTGGTAACAGGAATTCATGGTGAGACAAAAAGTGCTCAATTATGTAAAGTGAGGGTGGAGAGTCCAGAGAAGAATGGAGAATTTGTGGTAGGAGTACGAGACAAACTCACAGCTCCAGGATTACAATTTGTCCTTGCAAATGATATAGCTGATTCACCGGTAGTCGTGCTGCCTACCCTAATCAAAAAGCCAACGGAAACACAGGCAACTGAAGACATGGAGAATGTTTATCCAGGAATTTTCCCTGATTGTGTGATCAAAAGATTACAGAGGCACAAGCTGAAGCAAGAGAGATCAAAAGGCACAGACAAGGAATCTGACATAGTTTTATCTGAAACTTACTTTGATCCAATAAGTGGAACAGAGAAGGAACAATCAGGTAAACATGCCAGTATCTTTAGCTCTGCTAAGCTGATTGAATTACAGCAGAAAGATGGGAACTTAAAACATTCGACGTGACGGCACTGTTCACTTCAATTGACAAAACCCTAGCCAGAGAAACAATAGCCAACCTACTGGACATACAGAACAGAAAACAGGACGCTGAACCTATCAACAAAGAGGCAATACTTAAACTACTGGACTTGTGCCCCACAACACACCTCACATTCAACAACCAGATATACGAACAAATCAACGGAACACCCATGGGATCACCAATCTCGGGACTCATAGCAGAGGCAGTTATGCAAAGGTTAGAACAAACAGTCCGACCACAAATTCAACCCAAACTCTGGGCCAGATA
>NC_057738.1:42889296-42893309 GCF_004010195.1 Chiloscyllium plagiosum
TTGTTGTGGTTCTGTTCGCCGATCTGGAAGTTTTTGTTGCAAACGTTTCGTCCCCTGGCTGGGCGACATCATCAGTGCTTGGGAGCCTCTTGCGAAGCGCTTCTTTGATGTTTCCTTCGGTGTTTATAGTGGTCTGTCCCTGCCACTATAAACACCGGAGGAAACATCAATGAAGCGCTTCGCAGGAGGCTCCCAAGCACTGATGCTGTCGCCTAGCCAGGGGACGAAACGTTTGCAACAAAAACTTCCAGCTCGGCGAACAGAACCACAACATACCCCTTGTTTCATTAGAGTCAGTCTCGGTACCAGAAACTTGGCTGCTCATGCTACATTCCCCTGAGAGTTCATCCACAAACTCCATCAACAAACACATCGACCTGGACCCAATATACCAACCACTACAGTGGACAGCTGAAACTGACAACCGGAAGCGGCAGGGACAGACCACTATAAACACCGGAGGAAACATCAAAGAAGCGCTTCGCAGGAGGCTCCCAAGCACTGATGATATCGCCTAGCCAGGGGACGAAACGTTTGCAACAAACACTTCCAGCTCGGCGAACAGAACCACAGCAACGAGCACCCGAGCTACAAATCTTCGCACAAACTTTGAACTTAAAACAGTTATATCAAAGGGCATTTACTGAGAAGCAGAGTGAAGGTATCCCTGTGTGTTATTACTTAACAAATGATGTCTTAATGAAGAAATGGAGACCATCACATATTCAAGCAGATGAAAAATGGGCAGAGATTCATCAAATTGCTTTCCCAGTACAGTATAGATAAATGGTGCTGCAAGTGGCACATGAGCTACTACTTGGAGGTCATTTAGGGGTGAGAAAAACACAGGCTAAAATACAAAGACATTTTTATTGGCCTGGATTATACAAAGATGTAGTTAGATTTGCCAGATGTGTCAGAAAACCACAGGCATTACTAAAACCTGAACCTTTAATACCTATTCTAGCATTTAAGGAACCTTTCACAAGAATCTTGATTGATTGCATAGGTCCCCTACCTCAAACAAAATTGGGAATAAGTATTTATTAACAATAATGGATGTGTCAATCCCATTACGCAACACCACAGCTAAGAGGGTTGTAAAAGAATTATTTAATTTTTTAATGAGATATGGACAACCAATAGAGATCCAGTCAGATCAAGGATCAAACTTTACATACTATCTTTTCAAGGTGGTGATGGATAACATGGGAATAAAGCAATTCAAATCTATTACATACCATCCGGAATCGCAGGGAGCACCAGAGAGATGGCATCAAACACAGAAGACCATGTTGAGGGCTTATGGTCAGGATTATCCAGATAGTTTCGAGAAGAGAGTTCCATTTGTAATTTTTGCAATCAGAGACGCATCAAATGAATCAACCAAATTCAGTCGATTTGAATTATTTTTTGGGCATGAAGTAAGAGGACCGTTAAAATGGATTAAGGAGAAATTAATAAGTCAGAATTCAGAGACCACCCATTTGGACTATGTGTCAAATTTTAGAGAATAATTAAATAGAGCTGCAGAGTTGGCTAGACAGCATTTAAATGAATAACAGAATACAATGAAATTGGAAGCGGGTAAGAAATCACAAATATGCAATTTTGCAATTGGGGATAAGGTATTTGTGTTACATCCAGTGACAGGTGAGCCTTTAAAGGCCAGGTTTAGTGGACCTTATTAAATTAAGAAGAAATTGAGTGAGGTAAACTACATGATGAGGACTCCAGACAGGAAACAAAAATTACAAAGTGTGTCATGTGAATATGCTCAGAAGGTTTTTTTGATAGGGAAGGAAAGCAAGAGGAGAAGGTGTTAATGATTACAGCACAGAAGGAAGAACCAAGTTCAGAGGATTCTGAATCGGACATTCCTCAAATCAGATTGGACAATGAGGAAGTTGACAAAAATTGAGCTAAATTATTGAGTTACCTTCCACAAGAAAATCAAAATGACCTGAAAGAGTTATTGTTATCACATGGGGAGATATGTGGAAATAAACTGGGAAGTACTAACCTAATTGTGCATGATGTAGATGTAGGAGATGGTGTTCTGATTAAGCAACATCCTTATAGGCATAACCCACTAAAGCAGGCACAGGTTCAGAAGGAGATAGAGCGCATGCCCCAAGATGGCATAATCAAAGTTAACTACAGTGACTGGAGGTCACCCATTGTCATGGTGCCAAAGCCAGATGGTACCCAACGGTTATGTGTGGACTATTGCAAAGTCAACACCATTACATATCCAATTCCATGGTTGGAGGACTGTGTCAAAAATGTGGGGCAATCATCTTACATTTCTAAGTTGGCCTTGCTCAGAGGCTATTGGCAAGTACCTCTATCAGAGAGAGCAAACGTAATTTCGGCTTTCGTAATGCCAAATGGACTATATTCGTTCAAAGTCATGCCATTTGGCATGAAAAATGCTCCATCCACATTTCAGAGACTGACTAATAAGGTCATTGCCAGATTACCCAACTGTGTGATATTGATAATCTGGTGATTTTTAATCACTCGTTTTCAGCATTTATCGGACTTGTTCAATTGAATTCTGAAGGCAGACTTCTGGTGGTAAACAGAGCTAAAAATGACTTTGCCAAAGCTGAAGTAACCTTCTTGGGCCAATGTTATTGGACATGGACAAATGGCCCCATGAGATGCAAAACTGAAAGTAACTGGTGAATTTCCCACACCATCGACAAAAACGCAGTACTACGCTTCCTGGGTTGAGTGGACTTTACCAAAAGATTGTGCCAAACTTTAACAGTATGTCTGCTCTACTCACTGAATTGTTAAAAATTGGCGGTATGGTGGTTCAGAGGCTAGCACTGCTGCCTCACAGCACCAGGGCCCGGGTTCATTTCCAGCCTTGGGAGACTGTCTGTATGGAGTCTGCACATTCTCCCTGTGTCTGCGTGGGTTTCCTCCCACAATCAAAGATGTTCAAGCCAGGTGAATTGGCCATGCTAAATTGCCCATAGTGTTAGGCGCAGTAGTCAGGGGTAAATATAGGGTATGAGAATGGGTCTGAGTGGGTTGCTCTTCGGAGGGTCGGTGTGGACTTGTTTCCTGTATCCATACTGTCGAGTATCTAATCTAAAAATGGCAAGAAGTTTCAGTGGTCAACGGTCTATCAAAAGGCATTTTACAGCCTGAGGACTGTGTTCACCACTGCCCCAGTATTAGCCACACCAGATTACACAAAGCCTTTCAAGGTGGCTATCGATGTCAGTGATGTGGGGGTCGGTGTGGTCCCACTGCAGGAGGATGATAAAGGAATAGAAAGACCCATCGGGTATTTTCCCAGGAAGATGAACGTTCATCAATAGAAATATTCAATGGTGGAGAAAGAGACTTTGAGCTTGGTGTTGGCATTGCAACATATCAGTGTCTATATTATCAGCAACACATCTAAGACAATCGTATACACTGATCACACCCATTGACATTTGTATAAAAATTTAAGGACAAAAACACCAGTCTGTTTAGATAGAGCTTGTTGTTGCAGCCAATCAATGTGACAATTGTGCAGGTGGCAGGTCACAGAAACGTGATTGCTGATGTGTTATTGAGACTCGAATGAGATTTGGAGGCATTCGGTGGTGGATGTACTGTGGCTTGACTTTGCATGCAATTGTGCATGTTTATAGTTAATATAGTGTACATGTGTGTTTAGACTACTAACTGGGTTTTGAAGGGTAAAGAATGAAGCCATCTTTTGGTATTGATTGTTCTTTTTTTTTTAAGGGGGGTGGTGTCACAAAGCTAGTCCCTTTTTTTTCTAAAAGCTGTTCCTTGGCTCAAGAATACTCTGCCCTTGATTTTGTTCAGAGGGGTAATAAACCAGGCCGGGTTCCAGTCAGTCTGGTTTGGTACAGTGATGAACGAGGATGTTGAGAGGCCTTTTGTTTATATGTAAACAGATGAGACTTCAGGCCAAAGTGGTCATGTTTTAGAAGTGACCTGTATAATGAAAGGGGAGTGGTCAGCTCTCTAGCTGGGCA
>NC_057738.1:42893463-42905531 GCF_004010195.1 Chiloscyllium plagiosum
TAGCTAGGTTGACTACTAGATTTTAAAACAGACAAAAAATTTATTCACAAAATTACACAATGAAACACAAAGAACAGAATAAAGAGCCCCTACAGAACTCAGCCTATCCAACTAGACTTAATTATGCTGTTTCGAATAATCACAACAGTCCCAATAAGCAAACTCCCTTTAAAAACCAGTATAAATGGAACACATGCTTACAGGTTGAAGTTGAAGGGCAGAGAAGAGAGAGAGAGTTTCCACATAGCTCCCTGTTGAACTTCTCACCAGGTCAGGACTGAACTAAAAACTAAACTGCCCAGCTAGAGAGCTGACCACTCCCCTTTCATTATACAGGTCGCTTCTAAAACATGACCACTTTGGCCTGAAGTCTCATCTGTTTACATATAAACAAAAAGCCTCTCAACATCCTCTGAGTAAGGAAATCTTCCCTCATCTCACTGACTGACCCCATATCTTGAGGCAGTCTCTTCGTTCTAGATTCTGCATTATGGGATTTCAGCATCGCTGTATCTACCCTATCAAGTTGTTAAAGAATTCTGTCAGGTTAAATGCAAATGTCCCACATCCTTCAAAATGTGCAATTTTGTTGCAAAAGTCTGGCGCTTTGCAGTGGACCCTTACCTAGATTGGCTTAGGATTCTAATCTTGTTTTAAAACAGTTTCATTTTAAAAAATGATTTGTGATTAATTCATTGATAAAACCAAAATGTGTCTCAATAAATCATATATTCATAATCCTACACCTGTACCATCCAGCAGAGACCCCTTGGAGAGTCTCGGGAAGCTCAGTTAAAATCAGAGCACCTTCTCTTGGCCCTGGTTAAAGATGGTGACAGCAAGGATACTTCAGATGGAGAAAAGAAAGATGCACTCATCTAATTGTCCCATTTAAGTTTAATTACTTAAAAAAATCTTAAATATTTGTAACAAATTGGGAATAAATGCAGATAATGATGCTATTACTTGCTATTACTAAATATAATTTTCCATAAAATTGGGATATCATGTTGTACTTAATGTACCTTTTGACATAATTTTATAAATTATTGCCGGTGGTATTAGCAGACAAATAATTAACACATTCATAGGATTTTCCTGTTTTCACTATTTTAATGATGGTATTAAGCTGATTATTTGAAAAGAGTTAGCACTGCAATTAAAATAGTGGTTAAAGACATGGCATATGAACCCATTAAGCACTTGTCTGCTGTTACTGTCAATGGTAATTTTTAGCCTCCAGTGATGGAATTTATGCAGCAGTATCAATTATAAATATTTACTAAAACAACACAATAATGTTGGCATGAACTACACATTTAATTCTGCACTCATCCGGCTAACTCCCTTTGTATTTCAATTGCAACACTGGCAAAAATTCAGCCTTTGGGAAGCAACTCCAAATCTGAAAATACATCTCCCTGATATATCCATTAAACTGCAACTGCTCCACTGAAAATATGAATTTGTTCAAAATCTGAGCAATTTTCATTTAATTTAAATTTTTGACTTTCTTTGCAAAATCTATTAGTATTGTTTGAGGCTTTATCTAGCACAGCAGATAATGGAGAACCAGGCGGTACAATATCTTTAGATTCATAAAAGTCATTTGATAAAGTGTCACATGAAAGGTTGGCACACAAGATAAGGGCTCATGAGATTACTGTCTTTGCTAAGGAGAATACAGAAAATTGAATATGTGTTAAGCTGTGGGAAACTATTAAATGCTTTTACTCAGAGATTTATGGGGCCTTGTACAAAAATATAGAAAGGTAATGTTATGGACCAGACCAGACTACCTCAAAATATTTTAAGAAGGTAGCCAGACCCTAACTCTTTTTTGTTTTAAAGATAGATGTGAAGTGCATGTTCCAGATCTGATGCGACTGGTCAAACTACTCAATGTTAAGCAAAACACAATTTATGTAAACAGGACAGTTAAAATGCAAACACAAGAAAAAGCAGTTCCTTTTGATAAAAAACATGAAGACATCATTAGATGTAGAATGGATGCTTTCCTGGCTGAGGAGTATAAAACCAGGGAGCACAATCTCGGGATGAGGGACCACGTTGGGCTGAGAGGAGGAAAACCTTTGTCACTCAAACTGGTGAATATTTGGAATTCTTTACCCTCTCTGTGGAGGTTCAATCATTGAGTTAGTTCAAGACAGAGATTGATAGATTTCTAGTAACGAATGAAATAGAGGATCAGAATGGCAGAACAGGCTCAAGGTGACAACTTCTTAGTCTTCAATTTTAACTGTATGCATGTGCATTCTGGAAGTTATCCATTGCCGCAGCAGTGAGGCCGATAACGTTTTCACAATTCTTCCTGTAAAGTTTTATTCATTCATGGAATGAAGCTGTCACTGGCTGGGCCAACATTTATTGCCCATTCCTAATTGCCGAGAAGGCAGTTTAGAGTCAACCACATTGTTCTGTTTCAGGAGTTACATGTAGGGCCAGACCAGGTAAAGTTGACAGTTTCCTTCCATGAAGGACAAGAGTGAACCAATTTTTTTTTTCAACAATTAACAATGGCTCCATTGTCATCATCAGACATTAATTCCAGGCTTTTCTTTACTGAATTGAAATTCTACCTCTTACCATAGTGGGATTTGAACCCAGGTCCCGGAACATTACCTGGACCTTGCCATTCCCTCTTCAGCACTGAGTTGGGTCTTTGTATCCTTTGAAAGAATGAATATCAAAGGGTGAAGGGGATACAGATGGAGAGCTGAAGGCAACATGGTCAAGCTTGTGGGAGAGATAGTCTTGGAAAAAGAGTCTATGGTCAAAGAGTTTCTGGTCACATGAGGAAGATGGGCAGTTTAAAATTACTTGTAATCTTTGCCCATGTTGACCATCTAACTTCAACCTGACAGCACTTTAGAAATGGGTTTGTTTGTTCACTCTAATTGCTCCTGTGTTGTGTTGGAAATGTAGTGAACTTACAGTGAGAAGTTAAAAAATCACTATTTCCAATTGTCTCGTTAGAGAGAAACAGTTGATGGCAAGTTGAACCTGAGGGTCATACTACCTCAAGCAACGCTGACATGACAGAGACTTCATAGTAACCTTAGCCAGTCCAAATGAGCTGCCTACCTGACTGTGCTAACTGTCCAGTCTGCCTATTTAATGGTTTTTTCCTTACATTTCACATTCAGTCAACAGCAGACATTGCATGGTATATCTTCTATAACATTGAATACTTCTCAACAATTTAGAATGATCTGCTTCTTCTAATCCTCCAAAACAAAATCCAATAGAATGAAGCAGCATTGCTGTTTTTAATCATACTGCATGAGGCTAATCTATATAAAACACTACACAATTGGAATAGCTAATGGGCCCCTGTAGATAACGTAGAGAATAAGAGATTTGGATTTAGCTGTCAATCATTCTCTGAAAATATTCATTCACTGTGAAAACTGTTATCAACAAGACTAATCCAAGCACAATAGCAGGAATAATATCAAAGCCATTTTATTATCACTTGTAACTGATTATTATAATCCTGTATAACTTGTTGATAAAGCTTCATTTGGAACATTGTGTGCAATTATAGCAACCCTACTTTCAAAGTGACATTGATGTATTGGGAGCTGAGAAATGAATAACAAAGGCTGTTGCAGAATTCAAATCGAATTATCAGGAGAAGATGACAAAGGTTAAATTATGATTTTTTTTCTGCAACAAAGATTGAGAGGTGATATAATTCACGTCTTGCAAAATTAAAAAGGCAGCGATAGTGTACATATAAGCAATTTATTTATGTATATACATTATTATCTAAATAGATGATATGGGTAAAAAGCCAAACTTCAAATGAAAGAATCATTTACAATATTATCTCCCCTGAATAGAATGGTCATGTGAAGTACACTTTCAGAAGAGAATAGTTCTCGTCATTATATGTTTTTAAAGGAAAACCAAATGAATAATTGGAAAACTGCCATTGAAGATTATAAAAGTAAATATCCAAATTAATAAGGAAACACACATAGACAATCTATAGTATATTCATCATTACGGGAATCAAGTCAGTTGCATTGAGTAATTTCAGCTGAGTTGCTGAAACAGATTAGTTGAACTTGATTACAAAGAAAGGTGTTATCTTCTTTGTTGTTTTGCTCACAGTTTTTCAGTACCCTAAGGAGTTTTCATTCGCTTGACTAGGTCTGATGCTCATTGAGGCCATCATCAAATCCATTGAGAAATTCACACTTAGCCAGTTGCCCACATGACACTTTGTGACTTTCCATATTGACCCCAGCTCTGAGAATGTTAATGCAGATGGTTTTATCAAAGGATTAGGATGACCACTGGAGAAACACAGCATCAATGAAGAGAGAAACAGAGTTAACATTTTGAGTTCAGGAAAAGAGTCACATCAAACTTGAAACCTTAACTCTGTTTCTCTCTCTATGGATGCTGCCAGAATGATTGAGTTTCTCCTGCAATTTCTGTGTTTGTTTCAGATTTTCATCATCCACAGTATTTTGCTTTTATTAGGGAATCTGCCTCCCTAACAATTGTGTACCGAGTCACTCTTGGAGTTTAACCATTTCCCTGGCTTGCTGATTGAGCCACTATGATGCAGGGTTTACTGCAAGCCAATTGTACAGTTTGGAGTGAGTGATCCCAGAGTGGCTGGGAGCTAATGGAGCAAAGCCACCGCCTGATCATTCATCATTTTCAATGGCTCAGTGAGGAGATGGGTGAACAATACCTGCCTGAGGAAAGCTTATCCTAGTTTTGGTATTAACTGGAAAGTGAAAGTCAGGGGGCAAAGTGATTGATGTTGAAGGGACCAGTGCTTGTGTACTGTTCATAGAATCAGGTCTGCCAAGGTAAGACTTTGCTAATCTCTCTCTCTGTATTAGTCTGATTACAGCTCTTGCAATACATCACCTTCCTGTACTCTATTCCCCCATATAAAGCACTGTTCTTTCCTTACTGGATTATGCAATTCTTCTCTGGGAAATAACATTATCCGTCACCTCATTCTGCTTGGGCCCATGCACTCTACCAAGGAATATTGATATTGGAGACACAGTGGTGCTGGCCTAGACAAATGCAGGCCAAATATACAGCTGCTGTATATTCCTATCAGTGTACATCTCTGTATTAAACTGCCCGGGTTGGCCTCACAACCCACAACAGGCTGCATACTGATCAGTTCCCACAGTAACCCTGTGAACAACAAGAGGGTGACTGAGAAAACTGGGAGAAGGTGTAGCCATGTTTCAAATTCTAATTAGTATGAATGAATTATAAAATTGCACAGATCCCAGACTAGATGGACAGTATACCTTGAAGACCTTATGGTCTTCATGGTATCTGCTACAAGGGCTGACCTATAAAGAAAACACAGCAATATTATCAGACTGGCAATTGTGTTTTAATTAGAAACATACCAGATGATGACACTTGCTGAAAAGATTGTACAATTTTGGATCTTTAAGTTCCCGTTAGAGTTTGCAGCTAACGTGTAGAATGCACACTTTTAAACACATGCACATACACAAAACTTACTCTTGCTAACACATTTTAACGCTTACCCCTTTACATTTCTTCTGGCTCCATATATCTATGATTGCTGTTAATCATCATGTCAATGCTGTACCTTTATTCATTCTTAACTTCCTGACCATCAACCACAGAGAAAAGCACCCAGGCTGGTTTCAAAAGCAGATTCCTTTCTCTAAAGAGCCTTACTGAATCAGATCCATTTTTATGACAAACACCAGTAGACTAGTTTTTAATTCCAGATTTTTCTTCAATTCAAATTTAACCATTTGTCATCGTAGGATTCAAAACCATGATCCAAGAGCATTAGCCTGGCGCTCTGGTTACTAGTTCAGGAAATTACCAGATTATCACATTCCACTATGTCACCCCTTATTGGTGAATAAGCAATAGCTTCATTGTGATATGTAATTACTGATTTGAATGTTCACATTTAAATAAATAATGCAGTATTTCTGCTCCATATCTGATTAAAAAACAGTCACACTTACAAATGCTGACTTTACTGATTGTTTTCACACCTAAAATGAATGAAATAATTACTGGCCATAAATGAGGACCTGACAAAAAAAAGAGTATCAAATGCAGTAGTGAAGTCTTTGAATGGTAACATTGCTTTAGGGTGTTAACAGGTCCTGTTTCTTCCAATTTGATTCCTTCTGAACAGATTATATTAAGTCCCATGTACCTAAAATATTATTCAAGAAATTGCTATGAAGACAGAGAGATGTATATCTGATTTAAATATATATCCCCAGCTATAATTGTTATAATTTCAACTTCAAAGCCATAATGAAGCCTTTTGTGAGCTGTAATTCTCAGTGGACCATTTAGTGCCATCTATCTAATTATAGTTGCAACTTAACAAAGGGTTTAAGAGCTCTCAAGTTTGTAGTGAAGGTTACCAGAATGAATCTATCCATTTTGCACTTGGCTTTTAAGGGATTACAAATATGTATTTCCCTCCTGGACATCCTGAAAACTTGAGGCAGTGTGCTGAGCTGATTGGAATTTTCATTTTCACATGTGAAAAAGTTTGACAACAGAAATAAGAAAATAAACTGCTCTGGCATCTTCCTTGACTCTGGGATGATTCAAAACATTTCACAGCCAATGGAGCACTTCTGAAGTTTGAGCAAAGCGATAAGACAGGAAATGTATGAAGTAATTTGCATAAAACAAAGTATCACAATCAACATAGTGTTAATTACCAGATAATCTGCAATCATGATTGAGGATAAATATTGGCCAAGACACTGGATAGAATCTCCCTTCTTCTTTATCCGACTAATGATGTTGGGAGGTATACGTCCACCTGAGACAGGAAAGGAGACTGTTCAATTTCAGTCACAAAGTCAGAAGTCACATGACACCAGGTTATAGTCCGATAGGTTTGTTTGAAATCACAAAATACTGCTTTCGAATCTGGAATGTCAGTTGATGAAGGAACAAGGCTCTGAAAGCTTGTTGGACTATAACCCAGTATCATGTGACTTCTGACTCTGTCCATTCCAGTCCAACACCGGCTCCTCCACATTATGATTTCATTCACATTACTGTACTTATAAACAGCTTTCTGTATGTAAATTTCAGGATCAGTATGGTTGTGGAGTCTCCAGAAATTCTAACAAAGCCTGGCTAAACAAGCATTGCAATAGAGATAGGAAAAAGTGAGGACTGCTCCAGATGCTGGCGATCAGAGTTGAAGAGTGTGGTGCTGGAAAGACACAGCAGGTCAGGCAGCATCCAAGGAGCTGGAGAATCGACGTTCTGGGCATAAGCCCTTTATCAGGAATGAAAAATTCCTGATGAAGGGCTTATGCCCAAAACGTCAATTCTCATGCTCTTCAGATGCTGCCTGATCTGCGATGTCTTTCTAGCACTACACCCTCAACTTCCTATAGAAATGCAAAGTTTCTGCAACTGGATACACAAGGGTTAATTCTTTAAAAAAAAATGTCACTAGCAAAGAGGCAGATGAGACATGATGGAGAGATTTCACTGAGTTCCTAATACTCCCTTGTGCATTAATTCAAATTCCAAAGATATGCAGCTGAAATGATGAGTCAATCTTTCAGAAAACAATGAAGAATATTTTACGAGCAGTGGATGTCACTTGGGGTGTGCTTTTTGGAAATCTGCATTGATAATCCACTAAGGATGACAAGTTAGATGGACAATTCCATTTGAAGCATCATTCACTTTGAACTGGAAAGCTTTTGAGTCCTTTGTTAAACTGCAACTATAATTAGATGAAAGTGCGTAAGTGGTCCACTGAGATTTACAGCTCACAAAGAGGTTTCGTTAGTGCTTTGAAGTTAAAATTATTACCATTATAACAAGGGATTTTATTTTTCAATCAAATATTCATCTTCCTGCCTTTGTGGCAGTTTCCTGAAAAATATTTCAGGTGGATTGCACTTAGTATAATCAGTTCAAATGAAATTACCTCGGAAAAACTGAAACTGTACCCACTAAATAATTTGATCCTCCAAAGAATTACTCTACTTCTGATCTTGGTCTGCAATTTTTTTTAAATTTGGTCTTCATTCATGGAAAGTAATTATTTAATGAATCTAAAGTGTGAACACACATTCTGTTAATGTGCATTTAACATAGGTGTGAATATATCATTGGCACATTTACTTTTTGATAACATGGCAGAAAGTATGGTGTGAATCATAGCTGAGGTCAAAATCTGATATCCTAATTTTTTTTTCTTACTGGTTTAGTGTGAGTAAATCATCTAGGAACATTTTCGTTACTTATAGATAATTTGCTAAGGGGTGCTGTTGTGGTGCAGTGATAATACCCCTTCCTATGAGCTAGGAGGCCCAGGTTCAAGTTCCACCTGCTCCAGAGGTGTGTTATAACACCTCTGAACAGCTTTATGAGAGAACATCTATCAAGTTGATAGGCTAAAATTCTTACATTGTTTTGTTGAATTATTTCTCATCATGCTTTGTCAACTTTGAATTTGGCCTCAGCTAGCATATTGTGTATATTTCTTGTGCTTTTGTTTAAACTGAAGGGAAACACCCACATGCGAAAAAGAGTAACTTTTAGTTTCACTTTTGACTTTGAATAGGATGGTATTGTGAAGTCTTTGTAAACAGATAGCAGTGTAGAAAAGTGCTTCTGAGAAGGGAAAGATGTATCCCACGTTAGTGTATCTTTTATTGAGGAGTTCATGCAAGTCCAAGACCAGAAGTGTTAGGACAAAACCATGAATAGATTACTTAAAGATCAATGCGTTTAATCAGGTCCTGTGATAGTTCAGGAAGAAACTATCTGCAGTTCCAATATAAAACCTGAAGTTGCAACTAAATTAAGCCTACTGAGGTGTTAGATAGAGTAACTGCAGAGGAGGATTACACAAGTAATATTTGGATACTGTATGGCAGCTGTTTTGTTTATTTGCAATTTATAAATGAGTGTATTGGGATTAATAGAATTAAACTCCTAGATTAATAGAATGAGGGAGGCAATGGCCCCGTGGTATTATTGCTAGACTGTTAATTCAGGGACACAGGTTACATTCTGTGAACATGGCCTTGAATCCCACCACAGTATTTGAAATCAATATTTTAAAAAAACTGGAAAAGAGAAGCTAACAATGACCATGAATCCATTGTCAGAAAAAAAAAAATCTGATTCACTAATATCCTTTTGGGAAGGAAACTGCTATCCTGACCTGGTCTGGCTTACATGTGACTCTTATCTCAATTAGGGATAGGTAATAAATGCTTGTCTAGCAGTTTCGCCTAAATCCTATGAATGAGTTTTTAAAAAAAAATTGTGTGTTTAACAATCTTTGAATTTATATGAAATGGAGATATTTTGGATTATTCTATTTTCTGCTCATTTCTGTTTTTGTTATTAAATTTCTGTTTTATTAAAAAAAAATCAAGATCTGTAGCATTGTCTGCTTAAGTTTCCACAAGATATCAGTTGGTTAAAAACAAAATAAAATGAAATATGATCCAACAAGCCAGGTTTCTGAAATCTGACTTGTCCTGTAATCATATCAACTGGGTTCATGTCAATATTACATCTGCACATTTTTGCCCACTCATTTAAACCTGTCGACATCCCTCTGCAGACTCTTTATGTCATCCTCACCCCTTGTCTTTCCACCTATTTTCTGTGTCAATTCCAAACTTGATGACAGTATATTCACTTCCCTGGTTCACATCTTTATTGTATATTGTAAGTAATTGTGGCCCCAACACTGATCTATGTGGCATTCCACTAATTACAGTGTGCCAATCTGAAAATACCACACGTCCTTGACCCAACATCGCCTTCTTTAGCTTTCAGTCCCGTATCCTTGTCAATATGCTACCCCCAACATCATGGTCTACTATCCTATAAAATAATCTGATCGGTGGTTCCTTATTGAACAACTTTTAAACGCAGATGTTTTACATCAATCTTCGTTATAGTGAATAGAAGTAATGTCCCAGAAATAACTGTAAAGTGGAAAATGGAAGTGAGGGAGGAATTTAACAAACTACAATCACCAGGGAAGTGGTACTGAGAAGTTTGATGCAGTTGTTGGCTGACAATCCCCAAGGTCTGAATGGACATCATCCGAGGATTTTAAAGAAGTGGCTGGGAGATATTTGATGTGTTATTTCAAACATTCCCAAACCCCTTTATTCAGGGAATATTCCAATAGCTTGGTAACTGGCAAATAGAACTCTTTTATTGACAAAGGAACAGAGAGAGAAAATGGGAAACGATAGGCCAGTTATGATTTGGAGATGCCGGTGTTGGACTGGGGTGTACAAAGTTAAAAATCACACAACACCAGGCTATAGTCCAACAGGTTTAATTGGAAGCACACTAGCTTTCGGAGCGATGCTCCTTCATCAGGTGATAGTGGAGGGCTCAATCGTAACACAGAATTTATAGCAAAAATTTACAGTGTGATGTAACTGAAATTATACATTGAAAAATTGATTGTCAATTGATTTTTAACTTTGTACAGGCCAGTTAGTTTGACATCTGTTGCAGGTAGAGTTTTAGAAACTATGATGAAAAATGTCACGGTGGGGCTTATAAAACTTCAAGGTAATCAGGCAGAGTCAAAATGGTTTTGTGAAAAGAATATCATATTTAACCAAGTTATTGGAGTTCTTTGTGTTGTGCTATGTCTCAGAATCAATGTGTCAACATAACTTTAGGAATCATGCAAATGATATGATCACTGTCTCATAATGTATGTAACCTGTAGGCATAAAGGTCTCATATTCCATCTTATTTGGACATTACTTGAAGCATGGCACTCAATTAAAACAATGCTAGTCTTCTGTAATGTGATCATTTAATAGTAGTCAATCACTATGTGGTTCTGAATATCATGTTTGTGTATAGCCAATACACCCACCCATCCACCAAAGACCCCTTCTCCCGCCTCCAACATACCACATCCACCTGGACACCCTGTGCTGGCCTGTTACCTGACCTTGACCTCTTCGTTTTAAACTGCTGCTGTAACACCGACCGCCTCAACCTGTCCACCACCCCCCCACCCACCCCAACCTCCTGCCCTCACAACACGCAGCCCTCCGCTCTCTTTGCTCCAACCCCAACCTCACCATCAAACCCGCAGACAGTGGAGGGGCACAGTTGTAGTGTGGTGCACCGACCTCTACACCTCTGAAGCCAGGCGCCAACTCACAGACACCTCCTCCTACTGCCCCCTTGATCATGACATTACCTCCCATCACCAAACCATCATCTCCCAGACCACCCACAACCTCATCACCTCTGGGATCTCCCATCCACAGCCTCCAACCTCATTGTCCATGAACCCAGCACTGCCCAATTCTGCCTCCTACTCAAGATTCACAAACCTGACTGTCCCAGCCGACCTGTTGTCTCTGCCAGCACCTGTTCCACCAAACTCATCTCTTCCTACCTCAACACCATCCTGTCCACCTTAGTCCAGGAACTCCCTACCTGCATTCACACCACCCACGCCCTTCACCTCCTCCAAGATTTTCATTTCCCCGGCCCCCAAAGCCTCATCTTCAACATGGACATCCAGTTCCTGTACACAGTGATCTGCCATGACGAAGGTCTCCAAGCCCTCCATTTCTTCCTCTCATGGCGTCCCAACTGGTACCCTTCCACCGACGCCCTCATCCGCCTGGCTGAACTGGTCTGCACCCTCAACAACTTCTCCTTCAAACCTCCCATTTCCTCCAAACCAAAGGGGCACCTGCATGGGACCCAGCTATGCCTGTCTCTTTGTCAGATACATGGATCAGTCCATCTTCTACTGCTACACCGGCATCACTCCCCACCTTTTCCTCCCCTACATTGATGACTGTATCGGTGCCGCCTCGTGCTCTCACAAGGAGGTTGAACAATTAATCAACTTTATCAACACCTTCTATCCCAACCTCAAATTCACTTGAATCATCTTGGACACCTCCCTCCCCTTCCTGGATCTCTCCATCACAATCTCTGGTGACTGACTAATCACAGACATCTACTACAAGCCCACCGACTCCCACAGCTACTTA